>NC_057800.1:265821499-266048988 GCF_018294505.1 Triticum aestivum
CGGGAGGATGGAGAAGGGCGGCGGTGGTGCGCGGGCCGGGGATGGCCCCGCGCGGGCCTGCGGGCCGATGGCGCGACGATGTGGACCGGGACGGCGGGCGAGTCGCATCGCGACACGTGGCGGCGGGGGAAGCAGGTCGGACGTGTCCGTCGGTGGCAATTTTGTCCTGCGGCGCGTGGAAACGAAGAAGGCTAGGGTTTCTTCCGGATTTGGAATGGGGGAGGTATAAATAGGCATAGAGGGAGCTAGGAGAGTCCAAATGAGGTGCGGTTTTCGGCCACGCGATCATGATAGAACGATCTAGATGATGGAGCAGGTTTAGGTGGGTTTTGGGCCAAATTGGAGGGGTGTTGGGCTGCAACACACACGAGGCCTTCTTGGTCCCTCGGTTAACCGTTGGAGTATCAAACGAAGTCCAAATGGTACGAAACTTGACAAGCGGTCTACCGGTAGTAAACCAAGGCCACTTGGCAAGTCTCGGTCCAATCCGGAAATGTTTAATCCCCACACACGAAAGAAAGGTAGAAATGACCACCGGAGGAGAACGAAGCGCCGGAATGCAAAACGGACAACGGGGAAAAAGCTCGGATGCATGAGACGAACACGTATGCAAATGCAATGCACATGATGACATGATATCAGATGCATGACAACGATAACAACACACGGAGACAAAGACCTGAACCCGAGAAAATAAAATAACTTAATGCCGGAAACGGCAAGAGTTGGAGTACAAATTGGGAAAGTTACATCCGGGGTGTTACAGGCCGGCGGGGAGGTCGTGACCGAACCGGCCATGGCGTGGACGGCGGTGGAAGCGACGCGTGTGTGTCCCCTTACCTATGGCGGCGGCGCGGAGGAGCGGGAGGAGAGGAAGGGGAAACCCTTGGGCGTGGTTGGGGTCTTATAGAAGGGGGAGAAGACAGCGCGACCTCGGCATCCGTGAAGCTCACGGTGCGAGCATGAGCGCTCTGTCTCTGGAACAGAGACGGCAACGCAACGGGGCAGGTGGCCGTGAACAGAGTTGGGCCAGGTGGGCTGCGCTCAAGCTGCTGCTAGGCTTGGTTGGGCTGCGGGTGATGGAAAAAGGCCCAAGTGGCTGCACTGGGAGGGCTTTCCCTTTTCTTCTTAATTCTGTAAAATTGAAATTCGCAGCTAAAGAAAAGGAAAAGGCCATGGAGGTGGGAGATGAATTTGGCAGATATAAGAGTATCCTCATGCTCCAGGAATTATTCTCTCTTGGATAAAATTCCTTTGGACATTTTTAGAGATAGAAAAATAATTCAAGTTTGAATTAAATTCAAACATGAGCCATTTTTGAACCCAACCAAAACACTTCCAAAAGACCTGAAACTTGGAGTAGGTGGTCTTGGCATTATTTAGGAACTATAGGGAAAGGTCGAACATTTCCCGAACAGGAAAAATGTCACAAGAGAAATAGATGGAATAACAAGAAAGGAGAAGTAGAGGATCATGCAATAGTTCATGGGTGGAGAAGAAGATGAAGAGAAGGAGTTGCAATGCACATGATGCTCATGGCAACAACATGAATGACCAAATGCAATATGACAAGAGGTAGACATGGCAATGCAATATAACGAATGATGAACATGATGCAAGAAGCAAAATAAATAGAGCAAGCACAAATGAAAACACACATAGGTCACGAAAATATGGAAGTCTACTGGAGCATCGGATCCGGCGCGCCACATCGTAGGCGCGACCGGCCATGACCAAGAGCTCTGCGTCGCAGTACCCGAGGGGCACGGATTAAGGGAGCTCGAGCTAGGGTGCCTCGTGAAGAACAGGGAAAGCGCTAACGAGTGCACCCATCAAGCCCCCTCGGGAGGCAGGCGAGGGAGAGTACGGGCCAAAACAAAGAACCAAGGGAAGAACAGAGGAAAAGGCGATCGAACCAACAGGACAAGAAAAACCATAAATGCGAACTTCCATTAAGAAAGAGGGGCAAGCCAACTACGGAAAGCAAATGAAAAGCCACGTCTGGCACCTAGTCTAGTCTTCTCACCAGCGCGGAGCTAAGTGCTGCCACTAGGACATGGGAGGAAGCCCCCGAGGCCCGAGGGCGGCACTCCTGAGACTCCGGGCGTGTACGGCCCCACTCATTATTACGTGAGAGTGTCACGAGCGGAGACCTTCATAGGCACGGGGCCTTGCTTCACAAGCGCTGGCCCTTGCTTCATGGGTAGAACTTCCGGAGGTGCTGGATGTTCCAGGCGTTCTGGATGGGGATCCCGCCCTACGTCTCCAAGCACGCGGCACCAGGCCTGGAGACATGGGCGATCCAAAACGGGCCCTCCCACATGGGCGAGAGCTTGTGCAGCCCTTCCCTTGAGAGCACCCGCCTCAGGACGAGATCACCCACCTCGAGCGTCCTGGAGTGGACGCTGCGGCAGTGGTACCGTCGCAGCGCCTGTTGGTACCTTCCCGCGCGGAGCGAGGCTTTACGTCGGCGTTCCTCCCCCAGCACAAGGTCCATCCCGCACATGGCTGTAACGCCCTCGATGCGGCTATGTCTCCCACATGTCGAAGCACGGCTTAGAGGCAAAACCGCATTGAAAGCAATGTTGCAAGTGAGGTAATCTTCACACAACCCATGTAATACATATGGGAAAGAGATACATAGTTGGCCTACAATCGCCACTTCACACAATACATGAATAAAGCATTACATCATCCAAATACACTCAAGGTCCGACTACGGAACCGAAATAAAAGAAGACTACCCCAAAAGCTACACATATCCCCGATCGTCCCGACTGGGATCCACTACTGATCAACTGGAAACGGAACAACATAAAGGACAAGATCTTCATCGAGCTCCTCCTTGAGCTTGGTTGCGTCACCTGCTCGGTAACATCGGCACCTGGAAACTGGGTTTGGAAGTATCCATGAGTCACGGGGACTCAGCAATCTCACACCCTCGCGATCAAGACTATTTAAGCTTATAGGTAAGGCAAAGGTATGAGGTGGAGCTGCAGCAAGCGACTAGCATATATGGTGGCTAACATACGCAAATGAGAGCGAGAAGAGAAGGAAAAGCACGTTCGAGAAAGTATGATCAAGAAGTGATCCTAAACAACCTATGCCAAGCATAACTCCAACACCGTGTTCACTTCCCGGACCGCGCTGAGAAGAGACCATCATGGTAACACACGCGGTTGATGTGTTTTAATTAAAGGCAACTTCAGGTTTTCTACAACCGGACATTAAAAATTCCCATCTGCCCATAACCGCGGGCACGGCTTTCGAAAGTTCAAATCCCTGCAGGGGTGTCCCAACTTAACCCATCACAAGCTCTCACGGTCAACGAAGGATATTCCTTCTAGCGGGAAGACCCGACCAGGCTCCGAATCCCGGTTACAAGACATCTTCGACAATGGTAAAACAAGTCCAGCAAGACCGCCCGATGCGCCGACATCCTGATGGGAGCTGCACATATCTCGTTCTCAGGGCAACACCGGATAGGTCAAGCTACGAGTAAAACCAGCCCTCAAGTTTCCCCGAGGTGGCCCCGCAGGCTGCCCATTTCGGACCAACAATCAGACAAGCACTGTCCCGGGGGGGTTAAAATAAAGATGACCCTTGGGCTGGCCTAACCCAAGGGAAAAAGGCTAGGTGGCGAATGGTAAAACCAAGGTTGGGCCTTGCTGGAGGAGTTTTATTCAAAGCGAACTGTCAAGGGGTTCCCATTAAAACCCAACCGCGTAAGGAACGCAAAATCCGGGAACATAACACCGATATGACGGAAACTAGGGCGGCAAGAGTGGAACAAAACACCAGGCATAAGGCCGAGCATTCCACCCTTTACCAAGTATATAGATGCATTAATTAGATAAGAGATATTGTGATATCCCAACAAGTAAACATGTTCCAGCAAGGAACAACATCTCCATGTTCCAACAAGGAACAAACTTCAATCTTCACCTGCAACTAACAACGCTATAAGAGGGGCTGAGCAAAGCGGTAACATAGCCAAACAACGGTTTGCTAGGACAAGGTGGGTTAGAGGCTTGGTTTAACAATATGGGAGGCATGATAAGCAAGTGGTAGGTATCGCAGCATAGGCATAGCAAAAGAGCGAACAACTAGCAAGCAAAGATATAAGTGATTTCAAGGGTATGGTCATCTTGCCTGAAATCATGCAAGGAAGAAGAACGAGTCCATGAAGAAGACAAACGGACGTGGTCGAACGGGTCCTCACAATCATGACGTTATCGGAACCAACCCGAAGAAGCAACACCAGAAAGAAGAACACAACATAGTAAGCAAACCACACATGAACATGGTATGATATGCGTGATGCGGTATGTGATGCATATGCATGATTGTAAAGGAATGATTGAACCTGGCCTCAACATGGAAATCCAAGAGTTTCACTGGAAAGGTGAGGTGATTTCGGTTGAAATCGATATAAAGATCACCGGAATCGGATGCACGGTTTGGAAATGGCATGCAAAACAAATATGGCACCGGTCTGCGATAAACATCAAGTAGCCTCCTAAATGCATCAAGATAAATATGCTACAGCACTCAAACATGGCAACAAAATAAATGGCAGGGATCCACTCATGATACTTGACAAAAGATGAACCCTAAGCTACGGCTAATACATCCATTAACAAGTTCAAACAAGCATGGCAAAAGGGCAAATGATAGCAGGTTTCAGACATGGTGAAATTAACACAAGTCTAGAATTTATCACCAGGAAGCATACTTTGGAGCATGAAAACTATATGCTACATAAACTTAACATGGCAAATAAAGGCATGGCATGAAGCTACTCAAAGCACTTAACAAAAGTCCCTTAGTGACCTTGAGCAAAAAGGGATCAGAAAATACAATTGCAAGCATGTGAACATGGCAAAAACATAAACAGATCTCAGACTTGGTGAAAAAACTGGAGCATGCAAATCAGTTAACGAGTAGGCATGTTTACGAGCTCGATGAACTCACTAAAGAGCATGGCATGACAAACTAAGCATACACCCATCAAGAAGACATGGCATAGAAGCTAGACGTGGCAAGAACAACAACATAGCATGCACGGATCAATAGCAACATCCTCGGCAAAATCGCTAAACATGTCAACAATCTGCCAGGATTCACGATATAGAAAAAGTAGAGCTCGATTGACTCAAGCTAGGGTGCTCCATAAATGCAAAAAAGACATAGATGGATAGAGAACCACAATGTTAACAAAACATCCTTACTGATCATCCTCAAAATAGGCACGCAGCACTACGAAACAACATGAACATATGGCATAATAACAAAAACAGGACAAGGAATTCTAAGTCCCTGAAATCAGCATTAACGATTACCCTACTTTGCAAGCTTGTGCTAGTCACCACAAATATCACAAAAATATATGGCAAGCACCTCTGTAAAGATGGCATGGCATATAACAAAACACGTGTAGAGCTCAGGATCATATCATGCACACATTAAACATGGCAAAACTGACAAAATGCCATTTGCTGAAACAGATCGGAGAAATTCCTCACATAAACCTCTTCCAACAGCATTTCAGGCATCAATATGAGCTCAAATGAAAATTATGCAATGAGATGAAATGATGTACTCGTTGAGACGAACATTTCTATATGCTACACGCTCAAAACGGAGCCACAGATGATGAGTTATGATGCGATGAAAATGCCCAAAAAATACTAGAATTTGGGGGACTTAGTGAAATTTTGGACCTCTCGGGAAAAACTGGGCGAGGAGGTTCTGGGACGAAGCGATCCGGGGACGGGCGCGGGCGTTTGGTTCGAAGGGCTGGTGGATCTGATCCCACCCAGCCAGATCTGAAGCGGGCCGGCTCCGGCGACGGCGAGGAACTCCGGCGAAGGCGGCGACCGGAGAAGAGCGTGAGGCAGCGCGTGGGACCGGCGGCGAGCTGCGCAGGCAAGAGGCGCAGGTGGAGGCGCGGCGAGCTTGGCACCGCGGCGACGGGGTCCGGCGAGCTCCGGCGAGCTGCTTGCCGGAGACCGCGTGGAGGAGATGGCTGTGCGGCGGGGTGGTGGAAGACGGCGATTGTGGGCGGAGATCGATGCGGAGGCGGCGACCGGTGGAGATCTGGTGACGGCGGCGGATGTGGCGGTCGGTGGCGAGGTCGACACCGGCGATGAGATGGCAACGGCGGAGGAGCGCAGGGGTCGGGCGGCGCTGCGGGATCCGGGCCCGGGCGGGCCGGATCTGGGCGCCACAGGCCCGCGCGGTGGAGGGAGCGACGGTGGCGACGTGGCCGACTGTGGTTGGCTGCGGCGGGCGGCGCTGCTGACGTGGCGATGTCTGACTCGTCCGAGTGAGGTGGAGGGCGCGGTGGACATGTCCGGCGGCGCGCGTAGGAGTTTTAGGGTTTCATCTGCGCGAATTTTGGAGGGGATCACATATATAGGTAGAGGGAGCTAGGAGAGTCCAAATGAGGTGCGGTTTGCGGCCACGCGATCGTGATCGAACGACCCAGATGATGGAGAGGTCTTAGGTGGGTTTTTGGCCACTTTGCAAGGGTTTTGGGCTGCAACACACATGAGGCCTTTTCGGTCCCTCGGTTAACCGTTGGAGTATCAAACAAAGTCCAAATGGCACGAAACTTGACAGGTGGTCTACCAGTAGTAAACCAAGGCCGCATGACAAGTCTCGGTCCAATCCGAAAAAGTTTAACACCCGCACACGAAAAGAGGTAGAAAGGGACACCGGGTGACATAGGAGCGCCGGATTGCAAAACGGACAACGGGGAAAATGCTCGGATGCATGAGACGAACATGTATGCAAATGAAATGCACATGAAGACATGATATCGAATGCATGACACACAAGCAATGACAAGCCAATAACATCAAATAAGCAGAGGAAACATGGCACATCGGTCTCGGGGCGTTACAATGGCGTCCTGCTGCGTCTCATCCAATGCGAGGACCCGCGCGGAGCGATGCTCGACCTCGTGAGGGAGAACCACTGCTGCTCCGTAGACGAGGAAGAATGGGGTCTCGCTTGTTAGCTTGGTGGTGGTGGTGCAGATGGACCATAGCACAGACTGGAGCTCATTGTGCCAGCCCTTGGCATAGGCCTCAAGCTTCTTCTTGAAGGTCCTGATCTTGAGGCCTCTAAGGACCTCAACGTTGGCGCGTTCGACTTGACCATTGCTCCTGGGGTGTGCCACCGAGGCGTAGCAGATCTGCGTTCCAAATTTAGCACAATATGTCTTCAAGAGATTTCTATTGAACTACGAGCCGTTGTCGGTGATGATGTGGTTAGGGACCCCGTACTAGCTCATTATACCCTTGATGAACTTGACCGCATACCCGGCCGTGATGGTGTGGACAACTTCTACCTCCACCCATTTGGTGAACTTGTCGATGGCGTCGTAGAGGTAGTGATAACCCCCGGGCGCTTGAGGGAACGGGTCTAAGATATCCAGCCCCCAGACCGTGAATGGCCATGACATCGGAATGGTCTGGAGGCCCTGAGTTGGCTGATGGATTTTCCTGGCGTGGAATTGGCAGGCCTCGTAGGACTTCACCAGCTCGGTTGTGTCATTGAGCGCCGTAGGCCAGTAGAACCCGCTGCAGAACGCCTTGCCAACGAGGTTTCATGAAGACGAGTGGTGCCCGCAATCTCCGCCGTGTATGTCAGCCAGCAACTCGTTCCCCTATTCCCTGGAGATGCATCATAAGGAAACATCATTTGGCCGCTTCCTGTATAACTCACCGTCCTCGATGCAGTATGCCGTAGCCTATCGGGCCACGCGCTCCGCGTCCTCCTCCTTCTCCAGCAGCGTCCCTTGCGTCAGGTATTCCTTGAGCTCCTTGGTCCAGCACCCCTCTTGAGGCTCGAGCGCCAGGAGTCAGTGCGCTCCCGAGTTCGGGCCGCAGGCCGGGGCTCCCGAGGCAGGTGGTTGGGGGAGCTCCTCTCGAGGCGGTGCCGGCCCCGAAAGTGAATGATATTAAATACTTTGAGCCAATATCAAGTTGTTTCTTGCATTCATCTCATTGGATTAATCATGATGCCTATGAACATGAATCTTGTTGTTATTTGAAGAATGTAATATGTACTTTGAGGGAATATCAAGTTTGTGTTCATATGTTTCCTGTAGCATGTCGTTTCCTTGATTGTAAAGTGCTTAGTTGCTGTTTTGGGTAGATAGTGTTTGAAACTTGTATTGAGTGTGTGTGTTGAACCGCGGCTCCTTTTGGAGCATGCTCTATATGAAACTTTCTTGGTCTTTCGTGTAGTTTCATCATGCCATGTTGCATCCTTTTTTTGGAGTGTTTGTGATGTTGTTTTGCTTGCATTTGCATCAATGCCATGTTTAAGTTGTTTTGCTCATATCTTCTAGGCCGTAGCTCCGAATTAAATGAACTTTATATGTAACTTGACTAGAAACCTGTGTAGATCATCTTGGTGCACTTTAACTTGATGTTTAACAAATTTAACATAATGTATTATTCAGATCTGGACCAACTTCGAAATTTGCATATGGGGAGTTTCCGGAAGTGTTATCTGTTGATTCCGACCTCATTTGAACTTGCTTTGATGTGTTGTTCTTCTATGCATCATCTCTTGCCATGAGTAGCATCATGTAGCCTTGTCATGCATCATACTTGGTTGAGCATCATGCCATGTTTATGTGTTGTGTGTTTACCATGTTGTTTGCTTCTTTCGAGTTGTGCCCTTCTCGATAGTTCCTGTTTCGTTGCGGTTGTGAGGATTATTCGACTACGTGGGATCGTGTTCTTCATGGACTCGTTCTTCTTCCTAGCGGGATTTCAGGCAAGATTACCGTCACCTTGGATCTCACTACTATCTTTGCTATGCTAGTTGTCTCGATGCTATCGCTATATCGTGCTACCTACCACTTGTTTATCAAGCCCCCCAAATTGCGATGTTAGCCTCTAACCTTTTGACCGTTCCTAGCAAACCATTGTTTGGCTATGTTACCGCTTTGCTCAGCCCCTCTAATTGTGTTGCTAGTTGCAGGTGCAGTTGCAGGTTATTCCATGTTGGGACATGGATATCATGGGATATCATAATATCTCTTATTTAATTAATGCACATATATACTTGGTAAAGGGTGGAAGGCTCGGCATTTTGCCTGGTGTTTTGTTCTACTGCTGTTGCCCTAGTTTCTGTCATACCAGTGTTATGTTCCTTGATTTTGCGTCCCTAACACGATGAAGGTTTATGGGCCCCTCTTGAAAGTTTGCTTTGAATAAAATTCTTCCAGCAAGGCCCAACATTAGTTTTACCATTTTCCTAATAACAACTGAAACTCGCATAGGGACTTTCCAGACCGTGAGGACTTAATCAACCCCCCGGGCCAGTGCTCCTCATGAGTGTTGGTCCAAAATAGAGCCACTTACGGTGTCGCCCCTAGGCAACTAGGGGTATTTGGTTGCCGTACATAGTGTTCATCCGGTCGTGGCCTGAGACGAGATTCACGCGGCTACTATCAGGGTGTCAGCACGCTGGGAGGTCTTGCTGGACTTGTTTTACCATTGTGGAAATGTCTTGTGCATCGGGATTCCGAGTCTGATCGGAGGGTCCCGCGATGGAGGATTGTCTCCGCGGATCGTGAGCTTGTCATGGGCTAAGTTGGGACACCCTTGCAGGGTTTAAACTTTCGACAGTCGTGCCCGCGGTTGTGTGGCAGATGGGAATTTGTTAATATCCGGTTGTAGAGGATTTGAAGTAAAGTCAACTCAAATACACCAACCGCGCGCGTAACAGTGACTGTCTCTTTTGGGGGAAGTTCGAGAGGAGAACACGGTTGGGTTATGTTTGAACGTAAGTAGTTCATGATCACTTATTGACCATTACTAGTTTGCGACCATCTGCATAGATTCTCATCTTACTCTTGTATTCATAAGTTAGCCACCATACAATGCTTAGTCGCTTGCTGCAACCTCACCACTTATCCTTTCCATACCCATTAAGCTTTGCTAGTCTTGATACCCATGGTAATGGGATTGCTGAGTCCTCGTGGCCCACAGATTAGTACAACAATTGTTGCAGGTACATGTAATGCGATGATCATGACGTGGGAGCGATGTTTGCTCGTTTGGGAGTTCTTCTTCTTCTTTGACGATCTTGGGACAGGTTCCTGGTCGGCAGCCTGGGCTAGCAGGGTGGATGTCGTTTAAGTTTCTGTTTGTGTTTCATCCATAGTCGGATGTTGCTCTGATGTATGATGTTTGATCTATTCATGTGGCATTTGTATGCCTTTGTATGTATCCCCAACTATTATGTAATGGTAAGATGTAATGAAATCCACCTTGCAAAAGTGTGTCAATATGCGGATCTATCCTTGGTGGGACCTTCGAGTTCCTTTAGGATAGAGTCGCATATTGGGCGTGACAGGTTTGTATCAGAGCCTCGACCGACCATAGGAGCCCCCTTGATTGTTAGTAGTTGGCCGATGTCGAGTCTAGAAGAAAACTTTTTCGGAGTCTAGTTATATTGGAGAGTAGGAATTCTTTTTACTCCTCAGCCCCCTTCTGGCTCTGGTGAGAAATCTTGACGTAGGTGTTCTGATATACTCCTCTTCCCCTTCAAATTTTTTTAGGATCACGCAGTTACTTATCCGTTCATTGTGATGTCAGCTCTTTTCACCCGATGCATTGCTCGTCAAGTTGATTCGATCCTCTTCATCTTTTGCGAGGTCGATCCTCAATTCTTTCTCAACGATGTTGTTTTCTCCTTCCTAAGTTGTTTTCTTTTCCAACCCGCCCACCCTTTTTCTTCTTGGAGCTGGAGTCCATAATCGAGTATGCATCCTACTCATGCGAAGCCTTTCCATTCTTTCCTTGATTATTTCAACCGGTGTTTTTCTCTTCAAGTTATTCATTGGTTCCTCGTCCCATGTTGCCTTTGTTATTCCTGCCCTCCCATCCTTTTTCTTCCCGGAATCTAAGCCTCTATTCGAGCATCAAATTCATCCGTCCGGAGCCTCTTCATCCTTTCCTCAATTGTCTCAACCGGTGAATTCTCGTCAAGTTCATCATTGTTTGTCTCACTTTCCTTTCCGGTGGATTCAATTCAAGTTTTCGGTGTTGATCATATTATTTTCCTTGACTGAAGTGTCCCCCCTTGCTCATTCGCCTCTCGCCAGTTTGTCCATCTGGAGTGCTCAAGACATTTCAGAAGATTCGTGTTTGCATTCAATTAATTCGAGGTTGTTACCGCACTCAAGTCTTTCAATCATTCCGGTGCGCCATTTCTCATTCAAACAATCCTTTCCAACGTTGTTTTCTTTTAGTGGGCCCTAACCCACACGTCTTTTCCCAGGATCTTACCTGACTCTTCTAATTTTCCCGGAGTTATTCTCAAATTCTTTTCAAAGTATGACGTAAGTATGGATTTCATCAGTCAGATGCTTTTCCAAAATCGATTCCAAATTATTTTCATTGTTGGCTCAACCGCTTCTCTTTTCATTCTCCCGGAGTGGCTCAACAATTTTGGTGGTGTTCCTCATCATCATTCTCATCATTTGAAGACCGAAGAAGAGTTCCTTTAAATCTTGTCCGTTCTCTCAAAGATTCATGGTACTAGCTTCATGCTATCCTCTAAAATTATTCCGTTTGTCAGAAATTCTTTTCTTACCCATCCGGATTATGTCAGGAGTTGTTCTCCATTTCGTTTCAGCGAAGGCCATCTTTTTATTTGGAATTGAAGCCTCTTCGTTCGTCTCCATATTCTTCTGGTGCTTTGATCAACTAGTCTTTAGTCAGCTCGTGATCTCTTCGTTCTTTTGCATCTAAATCCCCTCAAGTATATTTGTTCTTTTAATTCTTCCAGGCGAGGAATTCTATTTCTTTATTCATTTTCAAATTCTCACAGTGGTTCATTCAAGATTCCTTTTCCTTTGTTATCATATCAATTCATCCGTTCTTTCCAATCCTACTGGTGGTTCATGAAGACCTTCCAAAATTTGCGCTATATATATCTCCTCAATCCTTTTCAAGAGGTATAAGTTGTTTGCGAAATCCGTTTGTCATCAATTAAATTTGATGAGGATAAGCATAACATAATTCTTATTCTCATTTCTTCGTGGTCAAGTAAATCTTTTCTACGGAGATTGTTCATGATGAATAATCTCTTGATTCTAAGTTGGTCATCTTTTCTTTTCTGGATTTCCAAGTTTTCCTTGGTTGTCTTGTTGTGAAGCTCAATCTAAATCATCGCAAGACGTCATGTTATTCTTTAATCCTTCACTTCTATCTCACCATCCTTTGTTACCGGAGTTATTCATGGTGGTCCTTCGGGATTTATTTCATTCGTCAAGTATTCATCAAGATTCTTGTTGGAGGAGCGCAAGTATTTTTTTCCCGCTTGCGTCTCGAAGTGCAATCAATTCCCCGCATTCTTTTGAAGTGGAGTTTTGCATTTTTTTCGTTCTTCTCAGCTATTCAATCATTTTCGTTTGTGGCCGGTTATCACCTCAAAATTTTGAGATGTTTTCCATAAGTCCACAACAAGCTTATTCTTTTTGTTGGTGAATTTCCAACAACTTCGTTCAACCTTCTTCGCAAGGATGCTTTCAAACTCAATTGTGGTAGAAGATGACATTTTTCTTCTTTGTTCTTTCCTTTCCAGTATTTCAATTCTTCCGGAGGAATTGTGTTGTTACTCTCCTTCCATCTTGTCAAGTTCATGTTCTATTCCATTCCATGTTCAACCGGGATGCTATCACAATTCTTTCATTCTTATTCCTTTTCTATATTGTTCTAAATGGAGTGGTTTTAGAGTCTATCTTATTCCTTGAGCTTTTGATTCTTGTCATAATCGTTGTTCCTCTTTCTACCCGAGTGCTCTCGACCTTGTTCATCTTCTCTTTTGCGCTCTTATTTTACCTCTTCCTCTTTTCTTTCGTCACATTCCTGAGATCTCGGGATGAGATCTCTTATTTGTGGAGGAGAGTTGTAACGCCCCGAGACCGATGCACCAGGTGTCTTCCAATTATTTGCCATCGTTGCCATGTCCTTTGCTTGCATGTTGCACTTTGTTATGTCATCATGTGCATTTCATCTGCAAGATTTTCAGAACTTGCATCCGGTCATTTTCTCCATTGTCCGTTTCGAGCCCATTCACTCTCACATGCACCTGCCGCACCTCCCAGATCTTGTTTCGTGAGCGGGAGAAAAATGTTCTCAGAATGGGCCGAGATTTGTCGAGTGGCCTTGGTATATCACCAGTAGACCGCCTGTCAAATTTTGTTCCATTTGGAGGTCGCTTGATGCCCCAACGGTTAACCGCATTAACCACTGGATCCCTCTCTCTTTGCAGCCCAACACCCCTCCACAATAGCCCACTAGCCCATCCAAACCCCCTCCATTCTCTTCGCCTTTGGATCACGATTGTGTGGCCGAAAACCGCACCTCAATAGCCCTCTCCTAGCTCCGTCTACCTATAAAAACGTCCTCTCCCCCTCCAATTTTAGGCGAAACCTTAGCCTCCTCCTTGCTCCGGGCCACCAGACAAGTCTGCCGCCTGCCGAACGCGTGCACCCGATGCCCTCGACCAACCAGCGGCCGCCACGTCGCGCCTGCCACCGTCTCCACCGCGTGGGCCTGCAAGCCCATTTGTGGCCCTCCTGTCCCGGTCCGCCCGCCACCGTGCGCCCGCGCCCGCCGCCGCCTCGCGCCCCGCGCAACCACTCGCTTTGCCGCCGCTGCTGCCCATACCACGCACCGCCATCCGCACGCTGCCGCGCTACCTCAATGTGGTCCGCCACCGCACTGCCTCACCGCCCGGCCGCCGCGAGCTCGCTGCAGTGTCTCCCCGCACCTCCCTGCGCCTCCCCTCGGCCGGATCCGGCCGGATCCGGCGAGATTTGGCCCGGATCTGACAAGATCCGGCCCGGATCCGCCTTCCCCGGCCATCTCCCTGCCGTCTCTCGCCTCCTCACCGGAGCACCTCGCCGGAGTCACCCCACCGTCGCCGGAACCAAGGTGGATCAGATCCACCACTCCCTCCATCCAAACACCGTCCCCGCGCTGTACATCTCCGTCCCGGATCGCCCCGTCCTCTTTTCCCCATGGTGAGATTTTCTCTAAGTTCCAGATTTTCATCGTTATGTGTGCATGTTTTCATGTCATAACTTTGTGCATGTGGCTCCGTTTTGCGTGTATGATATGTCAAAATGTTCATCTCGTGATTCTCTACATGATGGTTGCTACTTCATCCTTGTTTGAGTTCATATTGATGCCTTAACCATCATTGCAAAAGTGCTAAATGTTATAATATGCTGGAAGTTGTCATAACTTGCTAGTTTGTCTTTTTCATAGCATTTTGTGTGTTTATCATTTGAGCATCATGTCAACATGTTTTAGAAGCATATTCATGCCATCTTTACAATGGTGCAATCCATGTAGTTTTTTGTGCCTTGTGGCGACTAGAACAAGCATGCAAAGTAGGGTACTTGTTGCTGATTTCAGTGACTTCATGATTTCTGCCAAGTCTGAATCTGCTACATTACGTTGCCATGTTAACTTGATGCTACCATCATATCCATGCATTATTTGGAGATGCCTAGTTGACATGTTTTGATGTCCATGGTACGCTCTATCATTACATGGCATTTGATGCCTCTTATGTGTCTTCTAGCATATGTTTTCATTGCCATGAACATGCCTAAATGATGTTCCAGTTTTCTGTTAACTTCATGATGCCATGTTGTGAGCTTGCTATTAATTAATATATGCCTCCTGTGGAGATGCTCCAATTACATGAATTGAAGTATTCCATGGGTACTCTATCCACATGTAAAGTTAGATAATTTTGGAATTCACGTGACCTCTGTTCCAAGCTTGCAAACATGCTATGATGATGTTGCTATTTTACACTTACTAAAACTGTTACAACATTTAAACTTGTGTTGATGGTTCCCACTAGTCCATGAGCCATATGTATATGATACCTTGATGTTATTTGCTCATTGTTATGTGTACTTTGATGCAATCCCTTGGTTGCCATATAACTTGTTGTCGTTTGTCTCTTTCTTGCTCTCAAGTTGCCATCATGCCAAATCTGTCAACCTGTTAACAGTATGTTCCATTTTGCAGGAATCATAGTAATTACTCCATGCATCATATGAACTTGTGCCCATGGACTAAGTTGAGGTATATCACGTCTATTACATGCCCATATCTTTTGCATAATTATTAAAGTTTCTATGCTTGTTGTTATGTGCCTCCAAAGTCAGTATCATAAGGTTATTGTTTTGCATTCCCAGATTTCCTATAAGTCTGAGAATCAGCTTATATCATGTTGCATCTTGTCTTGATGATTCTCATGAAACTATTGCTTATATGGTTAAGCCATGTTGTGTATTTTCAGCTCCATGATATGTACTAGCATGCCATGCTTTTTCTTGTTATGTTCTTGCAATGTAGCATCATCGTTTCATGCCTCCAACATGTCAACATTTTATTTCTGCTCACATGTATGCCCAGTTTTTCACTAAGTCCTAATCTGCTATATTAAGTTGCTTCTTGCATTGATCTCATTGGATTAATCCTCATGTCTATGAACATGAATCTTATTGTTATTTGAAGAATCTAATCTATACTTTGAGCTAATATCAAGTTTGTGTCCATATGTTTCCTGTAGCATGTCGTTTCCTTGATTGAAAGTGCTTAGTTGTTGTTTTGGGTAGATTGTGTTTGAAACTTGTATTGAGTGTATGTGTTGAACCGTGGCTCCGTTTGGAGCATGCTCTACATGAAACTTACTTGGTTTTGCATGTAGTTTCATCATTCCTTGTTTCATCCTTGTTTTGGAGTGTTTGTGATGTTGTTTTGCTTGCATTTGCATCAATGCCATGTTTAAGTTGTTTTGCTCATATCTTCTAGGCCGTAGCTCCGAATTAAATGAACTTTATATGTAACTTGACTAGAAAACTGTGTAGATCATCTTGGTGCACTTTAACTTGATTTTTAACAACTTTAACATAATGTGTTATTCAGATCTGGACCAATGTTGAAATTTGCATATGGGGTGTTTCTGGAAGTGTTATGTGTTGATTCCGGCCTCATTTAAACTTGCTTTGATGTGTTGTTCTTGTATGCATCATCTCTTTCCATGAGTAGCATCATGTAGCCTTGTCATGCATCATACTTGGTTGAGCATCATGCCATGTTTATGTGTTGCGTGTTTACCATGTTGTTTGCTTCTTTCTGGTTGTACGCCTTCTCGATAGTTCTTGTTTCGTTGTGGTTGTGAGGATTCGTTCGACTACGTGGGATCGTCTTCTTCATGGAGTCGTTCTTCTTCCTAGCGGGATTTCAGGCAAGATGACTGTCACCATGGATCTCACTACTATCTTTGCTATGCAAGTTGTCTCGATGCTATCGCTATGTCGCGCTACCTACCACTTGTTTATCAAGCCTCCCAAATTGCCATGTTAGCCTCTAACCTTTTCACCCTTCCTAGCAAATTGTTGTTTGGCTATGTTACCGCTTTGCTCGGCCCCTCTTATAGCGTTGCTAGTTGCAGGTGCAGTTGCAGGTTCAGACATGGATATCATGGATATCATGGGATATCACAATATCTCTTATTTAATTAATGCACATATACACTTGGTAAAGGGCGGTGTGGGAGTCCTGGGTTAGGGGGTCCTCGGACAGCCGGACTATATACTTTGGCCGGACTGTTGGACTATGAAGATACAAGATTGAAGACTTCGTCCCGTGTCTGGGTGGGACTCTCTTTGCGTGGAAGGCAAGCTTGGCAATTCGGATATGTAGATCTCCTCCCTTGTAACCAACTCTGTGTAACCCTAGCCTCCTCCGGTGTCTATATAAACCGGAGGGTTTAGTCCGTAGGATAACAACAATCATGATCATAAGCTAGCTTCTAGGGTTTATCCTCTATGATCTCGTGGTAGATCAACTCTTGTAATAATCATATCATAAGAGATCAATCAAGCAGGACGTAGGCTATTACCTCCATTGAGAGGGCCCAAACCTGGGTAAACATTGTGTCCCCTGCCTCCTGTTACCATCCGCCTTAGACGCACAGTTCGGGACCCCCTACCCGAGATCCGCCGGTTTTGACACCGACAGGCGGAAGGCTCGGCCCTTTGCCTGGTGTTTTTTTCCACTCTTGCCACCCTAGTTTTCGTCATAGCGGTGTTATGTTCCTTGATTTTTCGTCCTAACACGATGAAGGTTTATGGGCCCCTCTTGACAGTTCGCTTTGAATAAAACTGTTCCAGCAAGGCCCAACATTGGTTTAACCATTTGCCTAATAACAACTAAAACTTACATCGGGACTTTCCGGACACCGAGTACTTAATCAACCCCCCGGGGCCAATGCTCCTCATGAGTGTTGGTCCAAAATTGAGCCACTTGCGGTGCCGCCCCTAGGCAACTTGGAGTATTTGTTTATTGTACGGAGTGTTCATCCAGTCATGGCCTGACACGAGATGAGCCCAACTACTATCAAGGTGTTGGCACGCCGGGAGGTCTTGCTGGACTTGTTTTACCACTATCGAAATGTCTTGTGCACCATGATTCCGTGTCTGATCGGATGGTCCCGGGATGGAGGATTGTCTCCGCTGATCATTACCTTGTCATGGGCTAAGTTGGGAGACCCCTGCAGGGTTTAAACTTTCGAGAGCCATGTCCGGGGTTATGTGGCAGATGGTAAACTCAATTAAAATACACGGATGTTAGCTGGAACTACGTCGGTATTTCCCTGGAGAGGGAGGGATGATGTAGCACAGCGACGGTAGGTATTTCCCTCAATTATGAAACCAATGTATTGAACTAGTAGGAGAACCAAGCAACACAACGTAATCAGCACCTGCACACAAATAACAACACCTCGCAACTCGACGTGTTAAAGGGGTTGTCAATCCCTTCAGGGGTACGGTGCATTAAGATAGGCAAATAGACATGAGGAAATTGTAGTAGATTGATAGATCGTATGCCAAATAAAATAAATATCAGCAATGTATTTTTGGATTTTTGGTTTAATAGATCTGAATAAAAATACAAAGGAAAAGTAGATCGCAAGGCAAATATATGAGAAAGAAGACCCGGGGGCCGTAGGTTTCACTAGTGGCTTCTCTCGAGAGAAATAGCAAATGGTGGGTAAACAACTTACTGTTTGGAAATTGATAGAACTTCAAGAAATTATGACGTTATCCAGGAAATGATCATTACATAGGAAACACGTCCAAGATTAGTAGACTGACTCCTGCCTGCATCTACTACTATTACTCCACACATCGACCACTACCCAGCATGCATCTAGTGTATTAAGCTCATGGAAAAATGGAGTAATGCAATAAGAACGATGACATGATGTATACAAGATCTGTTTATTCATATGGCGGTAGATATAGATCTCTTCTTTTTATCCTTAGTGGCAATGATACATACGTGTGGGTTCCCTTTCTGTCACTGGGATCAAGCACCGTATGATCGAACCCACTACCGGGCACCTCTTCCCATTGCAAGACAAATAGATCAAGTTGGCCAAACAAAACCCAAATATCGGAGAAGAAATACGAGGCTATAAGATATCATGCATAAAAGAGATCGAAGAAACTCAAATACTTTCATGGATATAAAAACATAGATCTGATCATAAACTCGAAGTTCATTGATGCCAACAAACACACCGCAAAAGAGTTACATCATATGGATCTCCAAGAGACCATTGTATTGAGGATCAAGAGAGAGAGATGAAGCCATCTAGCTACTAACTATGAACCCGAAGGTCTACAAAGAACTACTCACACATCATCGGAGAGGCACCAATGGAAGTGGTGAACCCCTCCGTGATGGTGTCTAGATTGGATCTGGTGATTCTGCTCTCCGCGGCGGCCGGATGAATATTTCGTCGACTCCCCTAGGGTTCTGGTATTTTTGGGGTATTTATAGAGCAAAGAATTGGTCCGGGGGGCACCCGAGGTGGGCACAACCTACCAGGGCACACTAGGGCCTCCTGACGCACCCTGGTGGGTTGTGCCCCCGGGGCGCCCTCTAGGTGCAACCAGGGCCCATTGCCTTCCTTCTGGCCCGTAAAAAATCTCCATAAAGTTTCGTGGTATTTGGACTCCATTTGATATTGATTTTCTGTAATGTAAAAAACATGGAAAACAGCAACTAACACTTGGCACTATGTCAATAGGTTAGTACCAAAAAATGATATAAAATGAGTATAAAATGATTATAAAAAATCCAAGAATGGTAATAAAACAGCATGAAATACTCAAAAAATTATAGATACGTTGGATACGTATCAACATCCCCAAACATAACTCCTACTCATCCTCGAGTAGGTTAGTGATAAAAACAGAATTTTTGATGTGGAGTGTTGTTCATCAAGTCATATCATATTGTTTTCTTTATAGCATGGACATTTTCACTTTTATGTGATTCAATGAAATAGTCTAGTTTTGACAAATAATTTAGATACTCAAGCATATCAACAAGTAACCATGTCTTTCAAAATATGAATGCTAAAATAAGTTATCCCTAGCCCATCATGCTCAATCATTGATCCATTCATGAAACACATCTCGAATATTAACTACACCCAATGCTTGACCATCATCATATTCCCTCCTAGTTGGTGCTTTTATGAGAGAAGATGGAGACTCAAATTTCAAAATAAAAATTGCATAAGGTAAAATATAGGCCCTTCACAGAGGGAAGTAGGGATTTGTAGAGGTGCCAGAGCTCAAAGCGAAAATTTGAGATAAAAACATTTTGGGAGGTGTATCCATCCCACCAACGAAAACGACCTAGAGTTCCCAATACTTTCCATAGGCGGTTCCCAAACAGAAAATAAAGTTTATTCCTTTTTCCACCATAACTTTCACTTTCCATGGCTAACCGTATCCACGGGGTGCCATCCATACCAACACTTTCCAAGGAATATATTATTTGACATCATAATGTAAATTCATTTCTTTTTTGCATTTCGGGACTGGGCATCCCTAAAACCTTTGCCTTACTCTCATGCAATGACAAGTGACTAAACACTCATCTTGAGAATAACACATCTAGCATGGAAAATATTAGCCACCCCTCACTGCTCCGCGAGCGAAACAAACATACAAAAGAGAAGTTTATTTTGAAAATTAGAGATGGCACATGAAAATTTGCTTAGAACGGCCAAAGAATACCGCATATAGGTAGATATAGTGGACTCATGTGGCAAAACTGGTTTAAAGGATTTTGGATGCACAAGTAGTGATCATACTTAGTGCAAAATGAAGGCTAGCAAAAAGATTGAGAAGCGACCAACCAAGAAACGAATAATCTCATAAGCAAGCATTAAGCATAGTTAACACCGAATAATGCACCACAAGTAGGATATAATTTTCATTGCATGATTATTTACTTTCGTGCGTGCATAGGGAATCACAAACCTTAACACCAATATTCCTACTGAAGCATAATTATGCATCAAGATGAATCACATATCACATCATCATATCTCAAAACTATTACTAAGAATAATGTTTATTTTGTCCAATGATCTTCATGACATTTTCTTTTCTTTATCCTTCTTGGATACCTATCACTTTGGCAATACTTTTCATGTGTTGCTTTTCATAAGCTCAAACAAATATAAGTGAAGATCACGAGCATAACAAATTTTCTTTCTCTCAAAATAATTTAAGTGAAGCAAGAGAGAATTTCTTGAAAATTTTGCTACTCTCAAACAAATCTAATTGAAGCAATAGAGCATTTCTTATAAAATAACAAAGCACACTGTTCTCAAAAAGATATAAGTGAAGAACTAGAGCAAGTCCTAGCTCATAAAAGATTTAAGTGAAGCATAGAGAGCCATTCTGATAAGTCATGGCATAATTTTGGCTCTCTCAAATAGGTATGTCCAGCAAGGATTTATGACTTAAAACACAAAATAAAACAATCAAATACACATATCATACAAGACGCTCCAAGCAAAACACATATCATGTGACGAATAAAAATATAGTCTCGAGTAAAATACCGATAGTTGTTGGAAGAAAGCGGGGATACCACTCGGGGGAATCCCCAAGCTTAGTTTGTTGCTCATTCTTGGATAATAGCTTGGGACGCTGGGGCATCCCCAAGATTAGGCTTTTACATCCTTCCTTCGTCCATCGTAAGATAACCCAAAACTTGAAAACTTCAATCACACAAAACTCAACAAAGCCTATGTGTGATCCGTTAGTATAAGAATAATAAACCACTACTATAAGTGACGTATAAAACCAATTCATATTTTGTTTTTGTATTATATCTACTGTATTCCAACTTTTCTATGGCAAAACCTCATCAAAGAAAACCAAAGAGCCATCAAAATAAGCACACAACACAAACAAAATAGAATCTGTCAAAACAAAATAGTTTGTAGCAATCTGACTATTTCGAATACTTCTATAACTCAAAAAACTTTGAAAATTTAGGAAGACCTGCGAAATTTGTATATTGATCTACTGCAAGTGGAATGGGTATTTTATCTCTCTCTTGTAAAAAAAGGAAAATTAATTTCATGAGCGTAAAACTTTCTGTTTTTTCAGCAAGATCAAACAACTATTGCCCAAGAAGATCCTAAAGGCTTTACTTGGCACAAACACTAATTTAAACATAAAAAACACAATCATAACAGTAGCATAATTGTGCTAACATCCAAGAACATAAAGCAAAAAGCAAAACTAATTTTTTTTATTCATTGGGTTCCCTCCCAACAAGCGATATAGTTTTACGCCCTTAGTTAGGCATATAGCATGGATCTAAGTTTTGTCATCTTTGGTTCAAGATCCATAAGATACCCTCATGATTTATTCATAGGGTGGATTAATTCGAGTTCTAGGAAAGTGTTCCATACCCTTCCTCAAAGGAAGTTGGAACTTAACATTGCCTTCTTTCATATCAATCACCGGCACTGAGAGTGCGTAAAAACGGTCTACCAAGAATAATAGGACAAGGTGGATTGCAAACAATATCAAGAACAATAAAATATATGGGCACATACTTCCTACTTGCAAGAATAAGAACTTCATTAATTCTTCCCATAGGTTTTTTAATAGTAGAATCCGCCAAGTGTAAATTCAAGGAACATTCTTCAAGAATGGTAAGACCAAGCACATCACATAAAGATTTCAGAACTGTGGAGACACTAGCACCCAAGTCACACAAAGCAAAACACCGATAATTTATTATCTTGACTTTGATAGTAGGTTACCACTCATCATACAATTTTCTAGGAATCAAAAGTTCCAATTCCAATTTTTCTTCAAAAGCTTTGATCATAGCATCAACAATATGTTTAGTAAAAGCTTTATTTTGTTCATAAGCATGGGGTGAATTTATCATGGATTGCAACAAAGAAATACAATCAATCAAAGAGCAACTATCATAATTAAAGTCTTTGTAATCCAAAATAGTGGGTGCATCACTAGGTAAAGTTTTGACCTCTCCAAGCACACCTTCATCAATTTTCTCAACAAGATTTTCACCCTCCGAAATATTGGAATGCCTTCTACCTAAATTTGACTCTTCTCCAGTCCCTTTTTCATCATTATTAACTTTACTAAACAAGGAATTAATAGAAGAAACACTAATCATTTTAAGATCTTCATCACTTTTGCAAGAATAATCACTAGAAAAAGCTTTTCCCAAAAATTCTCTTTTAGCTCGGAGCATAGCAGTTCTTTTCTTACTTTCATCCATAGAAACATAAAGAGCTTTAATAGATTTGTCTACTTTAGGCACAAAAAATTTCATCTTGAGATTTTCCACATCATGAGCAATTCTATCAACACTTCTAGACAAATCATCAATCTTATTCAACTTTTCTTCTATGGAAGTGTTGAAAGCTTCTTGAGTATTGATAAATTCTTTAATATTATTCTCAAGATCAGAGGTGTTCCTATTATTATTATAATATTGATTTACATAGGAATTACCATAGTTATTAGAGGAATTACTAGGAAAAGGCCTAGGATTAAAATTACCTCTATAAGCATTGTTGTTGAAATTATTGTGAGAAATAAAATTCTCATCAATGGCATCACTATTTTGCTCAATCAAAGTAGACAAAGGCATATCATTAAGATCAATAGGAGCACTTCTACTAGCAACCAATTTTACAAGAGCATCAACTTTTTCACTCAAAGAAGAAATTTCTTCAACTAAATTAACTTTTTTACTAGTAGGAGCCCTTTCGGTATGCCATTGCGAATAATTTGCCATGATATTGTCAAGAAATTTGGTGGCTTAACCCAAAGTAATTTCCCTAAAAGTGCCACCCATGGAGAAATCTAAAAGATTACGAGAAAAAAAATTCAACCCCGCATAAAATTTTTGTATGATCATCCAAAGATTTAACCCATGAGTTGGGCAATTCCTTAGCATCATTTTCATCCTTTCCCAAGATTGTGCAACATGCTCATGTTCAAGTTGCTTCAAATTCATGATCTCGGTTCTAAGGGAAATAATTTTTGAGGGAGGAAAATACTTAGTGGTAAAAGCATATTTGCACTTACTCCAAGAATCGATACTATTGCGAGGCAAAGAAGAGAACCAATTTTTTTGCAGAATCACGCAAAGAGAATGGAAATAATTTCATCTAGACCACATCATTGTCCACATCTTTTTTCTTTTGCACATCGCATAATTCCATGAAGGTATTAAGATGGGACGTGGCATCCTCATTAGGAGTACCGAATAATTTGTCTTTCATAACAAGATTCAGCAAAGCAATATTAATATCACAACTCTCCGCACTAGTGTCGGGAGGAGCAAGTAGAGTGCCAACAAAATCATTGTTGTTGGTATTTGAGAAATCACATAACTTGGTGTTCTCTTGAGTCATGATGACCACACAATAAGATTGCACTCAAAAACAGATCCGGCAAGAAAACGGTGAACGGAAAAAGAGAGGCGAATAAAACAACAAATTTTTGTGAAGTGGGGCAGAGGAAAACAAGAGGCAAATGGAAAATAATGTAAATTGTGATGAGATGAGATTTGTGATTAGGGACCTGGTTATGTTGCAGATCCTCCCCGGCAATGGCGCTAGGAAGCACATTGACGGGAGATTATCTTGACTTGGTGCTCCCCGGAAATGGCGCCAGAAATTCTCCTTGATGGTAGCTTGAACTACGTCGGTATTTTGCTAGAGAGGGAGGGATGATGTAGCACAGCGACAGTAGATATTTCCCTCAGTTTTGAAACGAAGGTATCGAACCAGTAGGAGAACCAAGCAACACAACATAAGCAACACCTGCACACAAATAACAACACCGCACAACCAGACATGTTAAAGGGGTTATCAATCCCTTGCGGGGTACGTCACCTCAAGATAGGCAAACGGACGTGAGGTGAATTGTAGTAGATTGATAGATCGAATGCCAAATAAAATAAATTGCAGCAAGGTATTTTTGGATTTTTGGTTTAATTGATCTGAATAAAAATGCAAATGAAAAGAAGACCCGGGGGGCGTAGGTTTCACTAGTGGGTTCTGTCGAGAGAAATAGAAAACGGTGGGTAAACAAATTACTGTTGGGCAATTGATCAAACTTCAAATAATTATGATGATATCCAGGCAATGATCATTACATAGGCATCACGTCCAAGATTAGTAGACCGACTCCTGCCTGCATCTACTACTATTACTCCACACATCGACTGTTATCTAGCATGCATCTAGTGTATTAAGTTCATGGAAAAACAGAGTAATGCAATAACAACGATGACATGATGTAGACAAGATCCGTTTATCTATATGGCGGTAGATATAGATCTCGTCTTTTTATCCTTAGTGGCAACGATACATACGTGTTGGTTCCCTTTCTGTCACTAGGATCAAGAACCATAAGATCGGACCCACTACCAGGCACCTCTTCCCATTGCAAGACAAATAGATCAGGTTGGCCAAACAAAACCCAAATACGGGAGAAGAAATAAGAGGCTATAAGATATCATGCGTAAAAAAGATCAAAGAAACTCAAATACTTTCGTGGATATAGAAACATATATCTGATCATAAACTTGAAGTTCGTCGATCCTAACAAACACACCACAAAAGAGTTACATCATATGGATCTCTAAGAGACCATTGTATTGAGGATCAAGAGAGAGAGATGAAGCCATCTAGCTAGTAACTACGGACCTGAAGGTCTACAAAGAACTACTGACGCATCATCGGAGAGGCACCAATGGAAGTGGTGAACCCCTCCGTGATGGTGTCTAGATCGGATCTGGTGATTCTGGACTCTGAAGTGGCTAGATGAATATTTCATCGACTCCCCTAGGATTATGTTATTTTTGTGGTATTTATAGACCAAAGAGGCGGTCTGGGGGACACCCGAGGTGGGCACAACCCACCAGGGCGTGCCAGGGCCTCCTGTCGTGCCCTGGTGGCTTGAGCCCCCCTCAGGGCACCCCCAGGTGCAACTAGGGCCCATTGCCTTCCTTCTATCCCATAAAAATGTCCATAAAGTTTCGTGGCATTTTGACTCCATTTGATATTAATTTTCTACGATGTAAAAACATGGAAAAAACAACAACTAGCACTTGGCACTATGTCAATAGGCTAGTACCAAAAAATGATATAAAATGACTATAAAATGATAACAAAACATCCAAGATTGATAATAAAACAACATAGAACAATCAAAAATTATAGATACATTGGAGACGTATCATACACCAACCGTGTGCGTAAACATGACTGTCTCTTTTCGGGGAAGTTTGAGAGGAGAACACGGTTGGGTTATGTTTGAACGTAAGTAGTTTAGGATCACTTATTGATCATTACTAGTTTGACACCGTCTGTGTAGATTCTCATCTTACTCTTGTATTCGTAAGTTAGCCACCATAAAATGCTTAGTCACTTGCTACAACCTCACCACTTATCCTTTCCGTACCCATTATGCTTTGCTAGTCTTGATACCCATGGTAATGGGATTGTTGAGTCCTCGTTGCTCATAGATTACTACAACAGCAGTTGCAGGTATCAGTAATGTGGTGATCATGACGTGATAGAGATGTTTACTTGTTTTGGAGTCCTTCTTCTTCTTCTTCGTCGATCTTGGTATAGGTTCCTGGTCGGCAGCCTGGGCTAGCAGGGTGGATGTCGTTTGAGTTTCTGTTTGTGTTTCATCCATAGTCGGATGTTTCTCTCATGTATGATGTTTCATGTATTCATGTGGCATTTGTATGCCTTTGTATGTACCCCCAACTATTATGTAATGGTATGATGTAATGATATCCACCTTGCAAAAGTGTCTCAATATGCGGTTATATCCTTGGTTGGTGTTAGTGTCAAAACCGGCAGATCTCGGGTAGTGGGTCCCAACTGTGCGTCTAGGATCGATGGTAACAGGAGACGGGGGACACAATGTTTTACCCAGGTACAGGCCCTCTCTATGGAGGTAATACCCTACGTCCTGCTTGATTGATCTTGATGAATATGAGTATTACAAGAGTTGATCTACCACGAGATCATAATGACTAAACCCTAAAAGTCTAGTCTGGCTATGATTACCAGGATTCGGCCTATCTATGGACCTAGCCCTCCGGTTTATATAGACAAGGGAGGGATCTAGGGTTACACAAGGTTGGTTACAAAGAAAGGAATCTTCATAGTTGGTCGCCAAGCTTGCCTTCCACGCCAAGGAGAGTCCATTCCGGACACGGGTGGAGTCTTCGGTCTTCGTATCCTTACAGCCCATCAGTCCGACCCATATCCAATAGAAAAGACACCCGAGGACCCCTTAGTCTAGGACTCCCTCAGTAGCCTCTAAACCAGGCTTCAATGACGATGTGTCCGGCGCACAGATTATCTTCGGCATTGCAAGGCGGGTTCTACTTTTCGAATACTCCAGGATAGTCTTCGAATGAAACAAAGGTGTCCAGATCTGCACCATAAGTACCACACACAACCGCAAGGAATATAGTTTTTCACGAGTCCCATCTGCTGACAACTTTTTGCAAGATGACATCGCATCTGTTTGGTAACTATATCGAACTGTTTTTATCCGCTGTTACGCGTTTCAAGATGCAGTTTCCATTGGCACGTCTTATCAAAGCAGAGATCATGTCCCCTTATTGTGGGATTTTCATCAATGCAGGCGTGGGTAACCTAACCGTGTCGTTTACACAGCCCTTGGGAATAGGCGAGTTTTTAGGGCGAGTGGGGAGGCGTTCGATATTCACTGCCTTTATAAGGGGATAAGGATTCCCCTCTTCTCCCACGCCTTCTCTCTTCCTCTGCCCTTCCACTCTTGAGCTCTAGCACCCAAGTTCTCATCCTCTTCCCACTCAAGCTAGCACTCAACCATGTCCGGATCCGGAGGCCAAGGCAAGTGGATGGTCTCCTCCGTCAAGGAGAAGGACATTATTGAGCTTCGGGTGGCCGGGTACTTGGCGAAGGAAATCGCCCACCGTCTTCCAGCCCAGGGGCAAATTGTCCCCACACCGAAGCCCAACGTGAGGGTGGTATTCATCCCTCATTTCCTCCATGGGGTAGGGTTTCCACTCCACCCTTTCGTCCATGGGCTGATGTACTATTACCGGATAGACTTCCATGATCTATCCCCGAACTCCTTCCTCAACATCTCAGCGTTCATCGTCGTGTGTGAGGCCTTCCTCTGCATACAACCCCACTTTGGGTTGTGGCTCAAGGTCTTCAATGTGAAGCCGAAGGTGGTGGATGGCCAGCACGCGGAGTGCAGAGGAGCCACGGTGAGTAGGCTGACCAATGTCTCCTGGCCGAAAGGCACTTTCGTGGAGAATGTAAAGGAATGGCAGAAACAGTGGTTCTACATAACAGAACCCCGTGACGCCACCTGGGCCACAGCTGCCGAATTCAACTCCGACGCTCCCATTCGACTCACCTCGTGGGTTGAGAAGAGCCCGAACTGGTGTTTACCAGATGAGCTAATAACGCTGCAGACGCGCGTTCAAAGCATGGTGGACAAGGATGTCAAACTTGTCGATATAATCCAGGTGATGCTAGTTCGCCGGATTCTCCGGTGCCAAAGCCGAAGTTTCCCTCTATGGGAGTTTAATCCGAAGAAGCACCATACCCTGAAGAGGCTCTTCGAAACCACTCACGAAGACGCCTGGAAGTTGCTCTTCCAGGGCAACGAGACACCGCCGGCCACATATTCGGAGCGCGGGCACGACATTAACCACCTCGCCAACGAGGTATGTTATTTTTAACACATACCCTAGTTGCTTTTTTCAAGGATGATATCTAAGATTTTATTATCATTGCTTTTTCCGGACTGGATGGGGAGGGCGAAGCGGATCCAATGTCCGGCTCCGCTGCCTGAAGAACCAGTCATCCCGCGTTTAGCGAATATGCTTGTGACGCCTCGAGTCCGACGCACCAGGTGTCTTGCAATTATTCATTGTTGTTGCCTTGTCATTTGCTCGCGTGTCGCATCTTGCCATGTCATCATGTGCATTGCATCATCATGTTTTCAAAACTTGCATCCGTCCCGGACTCCTCGTTCTTTCCATTGTCCGTTATGAGCCCAGACACACTTGCACGCGCCCGCGGCACGTCCGAAATATTATTTTATAAGTGGCCGGAAAATGTTCTCGGAATGGGATGAAAGTTGGGATGCGGTGTTGTTATGTTGTTAATAGGTCGCCTGCCAAGTGTCATCACATTCGGAGTTCGTTTGATGCCCCAACGGGTAACTATAGCGGCAGTATAGCCGGTCTATCGTCGGACGTTTTCGGTCCCCGGAATCTGCTGCAGGGCATCTCTCTCTTCTCTCCCGCAGCCCTCAGCCTTCTACACAGTCACAATCAGCCCACCTGCAGCCCACTAAACCCACCCTCCGACCAGAACCATCGGATCGCGATCGGAGGCTTCGAAATGGTCCAAAATCCCCCTAACCCTAAAGCTACCATATATAACACCCCTCCCTTCCATTTTTGGCAGCCACCTACCACTCCCCCTCGAAATCCACATGCCACCAGCCTCCTCCCACCTTCTCCATCGTTTTCCGTGATGGCCAGCTTCTCCGCCGGCACTTGTCGCGCCCCCATCGGCCAGCGCCGCCACAGTCGCCGCCCTCCACCAACCAGAGCAGGCCACGTCGCCCCCTGGCCTCCCCGCGCCCCCGTGGCCCTCTAGGCCCGACTGTGGCATGCCCGAGGCCGATCTAGGCCCGAGCCGACCCTTCCGCCGTCGTGCACCCGAGTGCTCACCCCGCAGCTCCCGCTCCCGAGCAGATTGAGCTCCTGCGTCGCCCGGCTCCTCCTGGACTCGCCGGCCATCGGAGCCTCGCCGCCGGCGAGCACCTCGACCCTTGGCCGGACCTCCCTCCGCCGCCCTCTCCTTTCTTCTCCCTCCGTCTTCTGCTCACTCTCCTCTCCCCTGCAGTGCCTCCACTGCCGCCATGGGAGTTCGCCGGAGCCGGGGCTCTCTCGGCGCCGCCCTCGCCTCCTGCCGCTGGATTCGCCCGGAAAGGGAGCCGCCACCTCAGGAACCGTCGTCCTCAGCCGCCTCGCGTCCGTCCCCGGCCTCCTCCGCCGCCCCTCACCAGAGACCGTGCCACCGCTGCTCTCTAGTTCGATCGGGGGAAGCCCCGATCCCATCGCCCGGTCCAGCGCTCTCATTGACCGCGCCCTGGCCCAGCGGCCTCGCTCAGCCTGCCTCCACCAACTTGGCCTCAGCCCATGGTGAGCCACCGCAGCGCCCCCCTTTCCACTGTTGGGCTAGTCAGATTCGGCCCAGTTCTTTTTTTCCTGCCAAACGAATTTAGCTATTATCTGCAGGATTGCAGTTTTGCAGAATAGTCCCTCTAGTTCATGCATATCGTAACTCGCAAACCGTGCATCACATGAAAAATGCTTAGTTTTTCATCTAGTTTCATAATATCCAACTTTCATGCATGTTTGAAATGTTTAAAATGTTGTTTGCATATAATTTTCCTAATGCCATGCTAAAATGCTTTATTTCATAACTAAATAACCGTAACTCGGAATTTAATAAACTTGATATGTAAATGGGGTAGCAAAATGCCTAGTTTAACATGGTGACATTACTTTGCATGCTTAACAACTCTAAAATATGGTTTAGGGCAGAACAGTACTGTCGGTGTCAAAACCGGCGGATCTCGGGTAGGGGGTCCCGAACTATGCGTCTAGGCCGGATGGTAACAGGAGACAAGGGACAAGAATTTTTACCCAGTTCGGGCCCTCTCGATGGAGGTAAAACCCTACGTCCTACTTGATTAATATTGATGATATGGGTAGTACAACAGTAGATCTACCATGAGATTGAGGAGGCTAAACCCTAGAAGCTAGCCTATGGTATGATTGTTGATGTGTATGTTGTCCTACGGACTAAAACCCTCCGGTTTATATAGACACCAGATATGGTTAGGGTTACATAGAGTCGGTTACAATGGTAGGAGATCTTCATATCCGTATCGCCAAGCTTGCCTTCCACGCCAAGGAAAGTCTCTTCCGGACGCGGGACGGACGCTGAAGTTATAGTCCGGCCATCCGGACACCCCCTAATCCAGGACTCCCTCAGTAGCCCCTGAACCAGGCTTCAATGACGATGAGTCCGGCGCGCAGATTGTCTTCGGCATTGCAAGGCGGGTTCCTCCTCCAAGTACTTCATAGAAGATTTTGAACACAAAGATAGTGTCCGGCTCTGAAAAATAAGTTTCCACATGTTGCCATAGAGAGAATAATATTTACACAAATCTAATCTGCTGACGTATTCCGTAGTGTGACATCACACCACGACCAAGCTTTTATTCGAACCATTTTACTATCCCATCTCAGCGCGTTATGCGAGGCGGTTTCCTTGGCACGTCTTGTTAAAGCAGAGACCATGTCCCTTATTCCGGGATTCTCATCAATACGGGCGTGGGTAACCCAACCGCGCCATCGATTACGGCGCTTGGAGATAAGCGAGTTTTATCAGGCTGGTGGGGACATGTAGCTATGTCCACCCATATAAGGGGATAAAGATCCACCTTTTCACCTACGCCTTCTTCCTCCTTCGCCTATCCATTCTTGCGCACTCGAGCTCCAGCGCCCAAGTCCGCACTCCCAACCTCAACCTTCTCCAGCCATGTCCGGAGCGGGAGGCAAGTGGATGGTCTCCTCCTTCACGGAGGGACATATCAAAAAGCTGAGGAAGGCTGGATACCTGTCTAACGACATCTCGTACTAGCTCCCCAAAAAGGGGCAGCTCATCCCCACACCTAGGCCCCATGAGAGGGTGCTGTTCCTCCCCCATTTCCTCTGCGGACTGGGCTTCCCTCTCCACCCATTTGTCCGAGGGCTCATGTTCTACTACGGCCTGGATTTCCACGATCTGGCCCCGACCTTCGTCCTCAACACCTCGGCGTTTATCATCGTGTGCGAGGCCTTCCTCCGCATCCGCCCCCATTTCAGGCTCTGGCTCAAGACTTTCAACGTCAAGCCGAAGGTGGTGCGCGGCAGCCAGGCGGAGTGCGGAGGAGCCATGGTGGGCAAGATGGCCAACATCCTCTGGCTCGAGGGCTCCTTTGTGGAGAACCTGAAGGGGTGGCAATCGGGGTGGTTTTACATCACCGAGCCGCGCGACGCCGAATGGGTCGCACCCCCGAGTTCCGGTCCGGAACCCCAACGTGGCTCACGTCGTGGAAAGAGACTGGCCTGTCGTGGGGTAAAAAAATGAGAGCCAACCGGACTCCAAACATGCGTCAAAACCCTAGTGGACAAGAAGCTCAAACTTGTCAACATAGTCCAGGTTATGCTCATCCGCTTGATCCTCCCGTGCCAACAACGGGCTTTCAACCTATGGGAGTTCGACCCGGCGCGGCACCAAACTTTGAGCAGGCTCTTCGACACGACGTACGAAGAAGCCTGGAAGGTGCTTTTCAAGGGCGCCGAGGCTCCCGCATCCGCTACTAAGGATCGCGGATTCTGTGCGCAGCGTCATGCTCTCGCGGTAAGCTGTTTTTTCGTTTTACAGGGTATCAGTTTTTCATAGTTTGACTCCATGCGGGATCTAAACTCCCTTTACCTTTGACAGGATTGGTAGGTGACCTCCGGACAGATCAACTGTCCGGCTCCTCTACCCGAAGGCCCATCGGATGCTCGCTTGGCGAAGCTGCTGGTTCTCGCACCCTATGTGGTGCCGGAGAAGAAGGTCAAGAAGAAGGCCATGGGGACTCGAAAGAGTGCCCGACGCACGGAGGTGTCGGATTCATCATCTGACGAATCCAAGACGCACTCATCCCGCGAAGACGAGGAGGAGGAAGAAGAGACCCCTCCCCCTCCAGCGGGGGAAGGGAAGAAAAGGAAGGCCACCCCAACTGGGGAGGCTGAAGGGTCCAAGAAGGGGAAAGCCCTTCCTCCAGACAGCTCCACCGACGCCGACGGCGATGGAGAGGAGTGGGCGCCTAGGGCCAAGCCCCTGGCCAAATCGTAAGTATCCGGATACCATAGTAATTCATAGTATTCGTTTATTGCACAACTTTCCTTACGTCGAATATGTTTATGCAGCCCGCCCAAAGACCGGCTCGACGCGTCGTCGAGCAGCTCACTGGACTCGTCGGATGTGAACTCGCTTCCCACGGCTTCCTCCCCCCGTCCTACGGACGACACCGAAGTGTTCTTTCAACAGGTTCCAAGCCGGGAGGAGGTGGTCCTGGAGGGTCCGCAAGGCGACCTCCCGGACTCCAGGAGTAAAGGGGATGAAACCCCTTGGGGCTCCAAGTCTGGCTCTAGGCCGGACACCGCTCCGGAACCTTCAGAGGTTCCAGAGTCCGGCAGGGGACCTCCTTCCAAGAGGAGCATGTCCGCCGTGCCGGTGGCCCCCGTCCAACTGGAAGCGCCGGACAATATGTTGGAGGCGCTCCAAGGCACCTCCATCGACGAGGAGATCCGTGCCATTATGAGTGCGGTGGTCCAGAAGGTTCAGTCCGCCAAGAGTGGACTGATTGAAGCTTGTACTAGCCTTTTGACAGGCTTTGAGGTAAGTAAAGAATGTGTAAATAATATTACCGCATAGACAGTAGCCCCTGATGCTCTGTTTGGCGTTTGGGAAGAAAAGCCGAATAGAGGATCAAATAAAATTAGCAGGAGTCTAACAAAAGGAGTCAATATGCGTATGTAGGCTTCTCTGCTTGCGTCCGCCGCATTGACTGCGGAAGTGGACACGCTAAAGCAGAACCTCGAGCGGTCCGAGTAGGAGCTCGGTCGTACTAAGAAGCAGCTCGAGGACAATGAAGGTAAGAAATACCGTGTTTACATATATATAAAAAGGGTGCAATTGCAAAAAATGATAGGATTATCGTGGCTATTGTAGGGGCCACGTCTGAGGTGGCAACCCTTAAGCAAGCGCTGGACGAGGCCATGAAGAGGGCAGCCTCGGAGCGCACCGAGCGGGAGAAGTATGAGGCCGAAGTTGGCAAGGTGCGGCAAGAGCTCCAGGCTCTCATGGAAAAGCATGAGAGTTTGGAGCTTGACTCAAAGACGCGAGCGTCCGAGCTCGCGGTGGCTATTGAAAATGCCAAGTCTGCCAAGGCCGAATCCCAGAAGACCCTCCAGGAGTTGGATGAGGTGAAGAAGATAGCGGCGGGTAAGGCATTCTTTATGCAAAGCAAACACATAAACGTGACTTACTTGTTACTTACCCCAATACGGAGCACTCCAGGAGCGTTCGCAGATCTTCCACGGAGTGTATCCGATGCTGCCACATTCTATCGAGCCGAGGAGGGCAGCTTGACGGAGAAGGTGTTCTGGTCTTAGTACGCTGAGGCCGGACACCCCGTGCCCCTGAGCGACCAGCTGAAGCAACTGGTCGAGCTCCACAAGGCGGCCGAACAGGCCATAAAGGGCCTCATTGTTTGGCTGTGTCCTGGAGGGGCCCTGCCTGGGAGCTATTTCGGGCTGGTGCGGCGGTTGGTGGAGGCCTGTCCAAGGCTTGAAGTCATCAAGCGCTCCGTCTGCATTGAAGGTGCCCGTAGGGCCCTTGCCCGTGCTAAGGTGCATTGGGGCAAGCTGGATGCTGAGAAGCTGGTGAAGGACGGGCCACCGCCGGGGAAAGAGCATCGCAAGCCTGAGAATTACTATAAGGATGTTCTGAAGGGTGCCCGCCTTGTGGCGGATGAATGTTCTAGGGATGTAATTTTTGAGTGAAACTTGCTCGTTTTGTCCTGTGTGCTGAAAACTTGTTTATATGCGCTAAGCAATGCTGTTGGAATTTAAAATATTACCTTCTGTGCGGCTGTTTTATCAATTCTGAGAGATGGCGAGTCGTCGGCTTCTGCCCCCGTGCCGCTAGTGCTGGGGTGTTCGGGGATAAACCTGAGCGCTCTTTTTCCCATGCTTGGGTCCTTCGAGGGAGGCGCTCAGCCCAACGAACAAGGCAATCGGACTATAATGCGTGAACACTCTCACTTAGCCATAGAATTCTATAATTTTAAATTTCGGCGAAGCCCCTGATATTCGGAAGACCGAGTTCGGGGCGCTATCCACGCCTTGGCCGGACAGAGCCGGCTCCTCGCCCTAAGCGGCATCAGTCTTTAGGGACTCGAAAAAACCTCTCAAACAGCGCCAGCTCTCGCTTCATCATGACAGTCAGTTTTAGCTTTCTCCACTGAGGTGCTCAACCCAGCTCAACTGGGGCACAATCGCAGTGGTTCTCCTAGTGCTACCTTAGCCGATATAGCGGAACGTAAGCCACCAAAACATAGGAGCCGGGCAAACCCAACTATTGACCCACGACATGATTCGGAGCCGATGCATATAATGCTATAGGTTCGGGGTGCCGCACTTGTTAAAGTGTTCGGACTTCTTACACCATATTGAGGGGTACTAAAGCCCCTGGTGTACTTTGGCCGTACCAACGTGTATGGGTGCAACATGTCGTTAAGGAACATATATGAAGAAAAAGGGTAATGCAAAAATAGACAAAAGCTATGCATTGTTTATTAAAAAGGGATGCGATCAAAGCAGAACGATACAAATAATGCGATAAGTGGAAGGTTGGACTAGTTAACATGTCCGTTCCAGGGGCAACCTGTGGAATAGTATGCGGAACGGGTATACTGCTCGTTATAGAGACCACCTAGGAGTTTCGTAGTGCGGCGTGGCTTGTCTGCTTCCCTGGTTCTTGCATCGTTTGTGCGGCAATTGAACTGCTGAACATGCCTTCCGAAGGATGAATTCCTGAAAGTAAGATAAAACTAAAAAATCGGCAGCCCCTGGTATGGTTTAAGCCGTGTTTTGGGCGTGCCGTGATGGTGCCCCTCCCCCTGTGCCCTTCCCCCTAGAGCGTAGTTATACGTGAAGTACTGGCGTCGCCTTTTTGCGAGGGTTGGGGTTGGGGCCGCATTGCTACGCCTGCTCGGATCGTGCCAGGTGGTCTTGTTGTAGGTTACTCCGGGCGCGCTTGACGGTGTCCGGTCGTTTAGTGGCCGGACTAGAGAACTGCCTGGAGTGGCTGCTTTGAACTTCCGATGCAAGGGCCACCGTGTGCTCCTACGTTCGGAGGGAGCATTCGGTGTTTCCATTGACTGTAATTACTCCTTGAGGGCCTGGCATCTTGAGCTTAAGGTATGCGTAATACGGTACCGCGTTGAACTTAGCGAATGCAGTTCGCCCGAGCAGTGCGTGATAGCCACTGCGAAACGGGACTATGTCGAAGATTAACTCCTCGCTTCGGAAATTATCCGGAGATCCGAAGAACATGCCTTCCGAAGGATGAATTCCTGAAAGTAAGATAAAACTAAAAAATCGGCAGCCCCTGGTATGGTTTAAGCCGTGTTTTGGGCGTGCCGTGATGGTGCCCCTCCCCCTGTGCCCTTCCCCCTAGAGCGTAGTTATACGTGAAGTACTGGCGTCGCCTTTTTGCGAGGGTTGGGGTTGGGGCCGCATTGCTACGCCTGCTCGGATCGTGCCAGGTGGTCTTGTTCTAGGTTACTCCGGGTGCGCTTGACGGTGTCCGGTCGTTTAGTGGCCGGACTAGAGAACTGCCTGGAGTGGCTGCTTTGAACTTCCGATGCAAGGGCCACCGTGTGCTCCTCCGTTCGGAGGGAGCGTTCGGTGTTTCCATTGACTGTAATTACTCCTCGAGGGCCTGGCATCTTGAGCTTAAGGTATGCGTAATGCGGTACCGCGTTGAACTTAGCGAATGCAGTTCGCCCGAGCAGTGCGTGATAGCCACTGCGAAACGGGACTATGTCGAAGATTAACTCCTCGCTTCGGAAATTATCCGGAGATCCGAAGAACATGCCTTCCGAAGGATGAATTCCTGAAAGTAAGATAAAACTAAAAAATCGGCAGCCCCTGGTATGGTTTAAGCCGTGTTTTGGGCGTGCTGTGATGGTGCCCCTCCCCCTGTGCCCTTCCCCCTAGAGCGTAGTTATACGTGAAGTACTGGCGTCACCTTTTTGCGAGGGTTGGGGTTGGGGCCGCATTGCTACGCCTGCTCGGATCGTGCCAGGTGGTCTTGTTGTAGGTTACTCCGGGCGCGCTTGACGGTGTCCGGTCGTTTAGTGGCCGGACTAGAGAACTGCCTGGAGTGGCTGCTCTGAACTTCCGATGCAAGGGCCACCGTGTGCTCCTCCGTTCGGAGGGAGCATTCGGTGTTTCCATTGACTGTAATTACTCCTCGAGGGCCTGGCATCTTGAGCTTAAGGTATGCGTAATGCGGTACCGCGTTGAACTTAGCGAATGCAGTTCGCCCGAGCAGTGCGTGATAGCCACTGCGAAACGGGACTATGTCGAAGATTAACTCCTCGCTTCGGAAATTATCCGGAGATCCGAAGACCACTTCAAGTGTGACTGAGCCTGTACAGTTGGCCTCTACACCTGGTATTACGCTTTTAAAGGTCGTTTTGGTGGGCTTAATCCTCGAGGGATCTATGCCCATTTTCCGCACTATATCCTGGTAAAGCAGGTTCAGGCTGCTGCCGCCGTCCATGAGGACTCTAGTGAGATGAAATCCGTCAATAATTGGGTCTCGAACCAATGCGGCGAATCCTCCATGACGGATGCTAGTGGGATGGTCCCTTCGATCAAAGGTGATCGGGTAGGAGGACCATGGGTTGAACTTTGGGGCAACTGGCTCTACCACGTATACATCCCTTAACACACGCTTCCACTCCCTTTTGGGGACATGGGTTGCGTATATCATGTTCACCATCCGCCCTTGTGGGGGAAAACCCTTCTGTCCACTGTTGTTCGGCGGCCGGGGCTCCTCGTGGTCATTGCTATGCAGCCCCTTGTCTTCATTTTCAACGTTTATCTTGCCTGCCTGCTTGAACACCCAACAATCCCTGTTGGTGTGATTGGCTGGCTTTTCGGGGGTGCCATGTATCTGGCACGAGCGGTCGAGTATTCGGTCCAAACTAGGCGGGCCCCTAGGATTCCTTTTGAATGGCTTTTTTCGCTGACCGGATTTAGAGCCTCTGAATCCGGCATTAACTGCCGTATCCTCAGCATTGTCGCCGTTAATGCGGCGCTTCTGCTTGTTGCGACGTGACCTGCCACAACTGTCCCTGGTGTCCGAATTACCAGGGTTCTTGGTCATATTGTTAATACGAGCAAGCCAGCTGTCTTCTCCCACGCAAAAGTGGGTCATGAGTGTCGTGAGTGCTGCCATAGATTTCGGCTTTTCCTGTCCAAGGTTCCGGGCCAGCCACTCGTCACGGATATTGTGTTTGAAGGCTTCTAGGGCCTCAGCGTCCGGACAGTCGATTATTTGATTTTTCTTTGTTAGGAACCGTGTCCAGAATTGCCTGGCTGATTCCTCTGGCTGCTGAATGACGTGACTTAGGTCATCGGCGTCTGGGGGTCGCAGGTAAGTGCCCTGGAAATTGTCGAGGAATGCGGCTTCCAGGTCCTCCCAACAACTGATTGATCCTGTTGGCAAGTTGTTAAGCCAATGCCGAGCTAGTCCTTTAAGCTCGATTGGGAGGTATTTCATGGCGTGGAAATCATCCCCGCGGGCCATGTGGATATGAAGGAGATAATCCTCGATCCATACTGCAGGATCTGTTGTGCCATCATTTCGTCTGTAAAGCAGAGTGGGTGTGCGGCGCCTCTGTATTGGGCTATATCATGACGTAGCTCCAATGAGCCTCGTCTACTATGTTCGTCCCGGCCGAATTTGTGGCCGGCGTGACGGTTACCGTATCGAGCCGTGGGGTGCCCACGCGATCCGTAGATCGATCTTGTTTGCCTTGCCTTGTCCTCCAACATGTCTCGTAAGTCCGGCGCATATTCCCGCACCTTGGTACAAGGTGCGGCTTGAGTGGAGGGCCGACAGGCCTCTCTGTCGCGACCACGAGGTGGCCGGTCGGCCGCATCAAGTGCTTCCTCCTCTAATTGGGGTAGCAACCTGCGCTTTGGGTAGCTCTTGGAGGGGCGTTCGAGTTTATGCTCTTCGGCCGCAAGGACTTCAGTCCATCTGTCGACTAGCAAATCTTGATCAGCCCTAAGCTGTTGCTGTTTTTCTTGAGGCTTCTTGCCGTGGCCATAAGCCTGCGTTGAAAACACTTTTGCTCGACGGGATCCTCTGGCATGACAAATTCTTCGTCGTCGAGGCTTGCCTCGTCTTCGGAGGGAGGCATATAATTATCGTCCTCGACCTCTCTGTCTGCTGCTCTCTCGTGAGGGCTGGTTTCTCCATCCTCCTATGCTAAATCTTGCTGGAGGGGGTTTTCTTTGGCGCTTTCCGGAGTATTATTATCTCCCGTGCTGGGATCACCGTGTTTGATTTGGCGGGATTTTGAGCGGCGACGCTGACGCTGGTGCTTAGGCTGTTTCTTGGAGGGGTCATCCTCCGTTGTTCCATCGCCATCTCCCTCTTTTGGGGTGTCCACCATGTATAGATCATATGACGAGGTGGCTTTCCAGGGCCTAGTAGGCACTGGTTCTTCATCATCTCCTTCATCGGCGTCCATACCATCGATATCTTTGGAGTCGAAGTCGAGCATGTCTATTAGGTCGTCGACAGTGGCTACAAAGTGGGTGGTGGGTGGGCTTTGAATTTCTTCATCGTCCGTACCCCAACCTTGCTAACCGTAGTCCGGCCAGGGCTCTCCTGATAAAGAGAGAGACTTCAGTGACTTCAGGATATCGCCAAAAGGCGAGTGCTGAAAGATGTCCGCGGCAGTGAACTCCATGATCGGCGCCCAATCGGATTCGATCGGCAGGGGCGCGGGGGGCTCGGAGTCCGGAGAGGAGTCCGGCTCCTTGGAGTCACGGGTCTCGTAGAGTACGGGGCTGGTGCTTGGCTCAATCGCCATTGGGGTTGCAGCCCCCGAGGTGGCATCCAATCGCCCATCCTCGATCGACGCAGTTGGCTCCGAATTAAGGGTCGGAGCCGATGCGGATGCGGCCTCCAGGGCACTGTTCGGCGGCAGAGCTAGATCATGCTCGTCGTGACAATGCGGCGCGCTCGGCAGTGGCTCGAATCCATCGAAGATCAAGTCCCCGCGAATGTCAACCATGTAGTTTAAATTTCCGAATATGACCTAACAGCCAGGGGCGTAGCTTTCGATCTTCTCTAGATGGCCAAGCGAATTGGCCCGCAGTGCGAAGCCGCCGAAGACGAAGATCTGTCCAGTGAGGAAGGTCTCACCCTGGACTGCATCGCTATCTATGATCGTAGGAGCCATCGAGCCTGACGGCGACAACACAGAGGAACTCTCAATGAAAGCACCAATGTCGGTGTCAAAACCAGCAGATCTCGAGTAGGGGGTCCCGAACTGTGCGTCTAGGCCGGATGGTACCAAGAGACAAGGGACACGAAGTTTTACCCAGGTTTGGGCCCTCTCGATGGAGGTAAAACCCTACGTCCTGCTTGATTAATATTGATGATATGGGTAGTACAATAGTAGATCTACCACGAGATCGAGGAGGCTAAACCCTAGAAGCTACCCTATGGTATGATTGTTGATGTGTATGTTGTCCTACGGACTAAAACCCTCCGGTTTATATAGACACCGGATAGGGTTAGGGTGACATAGAGTCGGTTACAATGGTAGGAGATCTTCATATCCGTATCGCCAAGCTTGCCTTCCACGCCAAGGAAAGTCCCTTCCGGACGCGGGACGGAGTCTTCTATCTTGTATCTTCATAGTCCAGGAGTCCGGCTGAAGGTATAGTCCGGCCATCCGGACACCCCCTAATCCAGGACTCCCTCAAGTACCAAATCCATAAATTGCATATGAGGATTTTCTGGAATTGTTCTTTGTTGTTTCTGGCCTCATTTAAACTTGCCTATTTAGGTAGTTTTATCATGCTTCATCTCTTGCCATGTTTAACAACATTTAATATTGTTGGGTACATAAACGAGAGGGAAATAAATAAGTGATGTGGTGTTTCATCAATATGCAACCCGTTGCATATTGAGCTCCACTTAACTTGTAGATTTGCTTGTGCATTTTGCCATGCCATGCCTCATTAAACCGGACATGCATCATACTTGGTTGTGCATCATGCCATGTTTATGTGATGGTTGTTTACCATGTTGTTTGCTTCTTTCCAGTGTTGCTTCTTCGGGTTAGTTCCAATAACGTCGCGTTTGTGACGATCCGTTTGGCTACGTCCGTTTGTCTCCTTCATGGACTCATTCTTCTTCCTTGCGGGATCCCAGGCAAGATGACCATACCCTAGAAATCACTTGTATCTTTGCTTGCTAGTTGTTCGCTCTATCGCTATGTCGCGCTACCTACCACTTGCTATATCATGCCTCCGATATTTCCATGTCAAGCCTCTAACGCACCTTCCTAGAAAATCGTTGTTTCGCTATGTTACCGCTTTTGCTCAGCCCCCCTTATAGTGTTGCTAGTTGCAGGTCAAGATGGAGATTGTTCCATGTTGGAACATGGATATGTTGGGATATCAAATATCTCTTATTTAATTAATGCATCTATATACTTGGTAAAGAGTGGAAGGCTCGGCCTTATGCCTGGTGTTTTGTTCCACTCTTGCCGCCCTAGTTTCCATCATATCGGTGTTATGTTCCTTGATTTTGCATCCCTTACGCGGTTGGGTGCCCCTTGACAGTTCGCTTTGAATAAAACTCCTCCAGCAAGGCCCAACCTTGGTTTTATATTTTCCTAACAACCTATACCTTTCCCTGAGAACGAGATATGTGCAGCTCCTATCGGGATTGTCGGCACATCGGACGGCTTTGCTGGTCTTGTTTTACCATTGTCGAAATGTCTTGTAACCGGGATTCCGAGTCTGATCTGGTCTTCCTGGGAGAAGTAATATCCTTCATTAACCGTGAGAGCTTGTGATGGGCTAAGTTGGGACACCCCTACGCGGTTTTGAACTTTGGAAAGCCGTGCCCGCGGTTATGTGGCAGATGGGAATTTGTTAATGTCCGGTTGTAGAGAACTTGACACTTAACTTAATTAAAATGCATCAACCGCATGTGTAGCCGTGATGGTCTCTTTTCGGCGGACTCCGGGAAGTGAACACGGTTATTGTGTTATGCTTCAACGTAAGTAGCTTCAGGATCACTTCTAGCTTCTCGACCGTGTGTTGCTTCTCTTCTCGCTCTTTTCTGCGCAAGTTGGCCACCATATATGCTTAGTGCTTTCTGCAGCTCCACCTCACTGCCCTTTCCTAGCCATAAGCTTAAATAGTCTTGATCTCGCGGGTGTGAGATTGCTGAGTCCTCGTGACTCACAGTTACTTCCAAACAGTTGTAGGTGCCGATGATACCAGTGCAGGTGATGCAACCGAGCTCAAGTGCGAGCTCGATGAAGATCTTATTCATTGTGTTGTTTCGTTTCCTGTTGATCAGTAGTGGAGACCAGTTGGGACGACCGGGGATCTAGCATTTGGGGTTGTCTTCTTTTATTTTGGTTCCGTAGCCGGACCTTGGTTATATTCTGGATGATGTATGTTTAAGTTGTATTTGTGTGAAGTGGCGATTGTAAGCCAACTCTTTATCCCTTTCTTATCCAGTACATGGGATTGTGTGAAGATTACCCCTATTGCGACAAACCTACCATGCGGCTATGCCTCTAAGTCGTGCCCCGACACGTGGGAGATATAGCCGCATCGTGGGTGTTACAATGCTGGTGCCGACGCCCTATACGGCGCCGACGAAGAAGGCCACGGGGAAGGCCAAGAGGGTCCGGGTTGGCCTCCGCTACAAGGGTGCTTCGGACGCGATGTCCGAAGACAAGACCCGCTCCTCCGTCGCCGAAGATGACGACAATGAGGAGCAGGAGGAGAGCAATTCTCCCCCTGATGGAGGGAGGAAGAAGAGGGCGTGCTCCACAATTCTGGAGGTGGTGGTGCCCAAGAAAGGGAAAGCCCCCCTCATGGGCAGCTCCGCATGGGACGTTGACAGCAGTCCGGCGCGATGCTCCCGCACTACGCCTCGGGCTGCATCATAAGCGCTAAGACTCATACATGCACATAAATCTAACCTCTCCTCTTTTTGTATTGACATGATTAATTATGCTATTGTAGTCCGGCCCACGACAGCTCCCAGCGATCCTCATCAAGAGGCTCGTTGGACTCAAAGGAGATGGCCAGCAAGACACCACCAGCCGCTTACTCTCCCAAGGCCAAGGGAGACGATGAGCTGCTCTCCCAAAGGACCTTCCTAGGCCAGGGGGAGGTTCAGGAGGTCGTCAAGGCGGCACCGGATGGCGATACCTCGGCCGCCAGACACATGGGGGAGCAGGCCCCCATGGTGACTGACGATGGGGGTCGTGCTCAATTCGGCCCCCATATGAGCACGGATCCAGAGACCCATACAGCCCCGGAGTCCGACAAGCAGCTTCCTTCAAGAGAAGGCGGCATGCCCATCCGGCCGGTGACCTCTGTCCAACCAGAGGCGCCGGACAATCTATTGGAAGCACTACGAGGCGCTTCCATTGTGGAAAAACACCATATCCTTATGGGTACGGTGATTGAGAAGGTTCATTCCGTTAAAAGTGGACTGACCGAAGCCTGCAGTAGCCTGCTGACAGGTTTTGAGGTAAGCAGCGTTTAACCGAGAAAATCCCAACATAGACAGTAGCCTCTGAGACACTGTCCGGTGTTCGAAAAAAAAGCCGGACAGAGGATCAATTAAATTTCGCAGGAAACTAACCAAACTATGTCTGATGTGAATAAGCAGGCGTCGCTGCTGGCAGCGAATGCTCATACTGCCGAAGTCTCCGGACTAAAGCAGAAATTGGAGTGGGCCAAAGAAGAGCTCGGCCAGGCGAGGAAGCAGGTGGAAGACCAGCAAGGTATGCAATGGCTCGCTATATATTTAGAAAGAGTAAATGATTTATACTGATCGTAGTGCCATTATATGTCTAGGGGCGACGACCAAGGTCGAGGCCCTAACAGAGGCCCTGGCCAAAGCCAAGGGGAAAGCTGTCAAGGAGCAGGCCGCTTGCAAGAAGCTGAAGGCCCGGCTGAACGAGGTCCAGCATGAGCTCCAGGACGCGGTGAAGAAGTACGAGACCCTGCAGGGCGAAGTTTCGGCTCGAGAGACCGAACTCTCCAAGGCTCGTCAAGGCACGGAAGCATCCCGGGTTGAAGCCCAGGGTGCCCTCCAGGAGATCTAGGAGGCCAGGAAGATCGCGGCGGGTAAGGCATTTAGTATGCAAACCAAATATATGAAGAAGAAGTATTTCTTACTAACCCAAATTCGGAGTTCTCCAGGAGCCTTCGCTGATCTGCCGCGCAGTGTGTGCGACGCCGCGGAGTTCTTCCGAGCCGAAGAAGGGAGCTCCACTGAGAAATTGTTCTAGTCGCATTATCTTGTGCCAGAGTATCCTGTGCCCTTCACCGATCAGCTGAAACAACTGGTCGAGCTGCATAGGGTGGCCGAACTAGCCATGAACGATTTGATAATCCGGTTGTGGCTAGCCGAAGCTATGCCCGACAGCTACTTTGGACTCGTGAAGCGGCTGGTAATCACCTATCCTTGGCTGGACACCGTCAAGCGATCAGCCTATATTGAAGGTGTGCGCATGGCCTTCGCCTACTGCAAGATGTGGTGGGCGAAGATGGACGCCGTCAAGCTGACCAAGGGGTCGTCGAAGGGCAAGGAGCACCGCACACCCGACCTCTATTTTGTAGATGTCCTAGAGGGGTCTCGTATTGTAGCAACGTAGTGTTCGCAGGATATTATCTTTGAATGAATGTATTCAACTTCCTTCTACTTTGTATGATAGAACAAAGTGGGTTTGTAATATAATGCATGTTATGTTATAAATTTTATCTCCTGTGCGGTCGTGTTGTATGAAATCTGAGGGTTGGCAAGTCGCCGGCTTATGCCCCCACATAGGAAATACGAAGGTGTTCGGGATGGAATCTAAACAATCTTAATCCAATTATATGGTCCTTGAAGGAGTTGTTTAGCACAACGAACCAGGCAATCAGACTATGTGGCTTGAATGCCCTCACTTAGCCGTAGGACTTTGACAATAAAACATAGGCGCAACCCCTAGTATCCAAACCAGAGTGTTATAAGCGTCTGATCGGGAAGTACCGATCCGCCGCGTAATGCAGAAGAAATCTCCTACGATTTGCAACCTCCGAATAGCTGACCGGCTCTTGCCGCATCATGACAGTCAGTTTTCGGCTTTCTCCACTTAGGTGCTCCTTTGGATTAATCAAGGCACAATCACAGTAGTTCTCCCTTTACTACCTTAGCCGATATAGCAGAACGTAAGGTAGCAAGCATAGGAGCTGGGCAACCCAACTATTGACCAAAGATATTACTCGGAGCCAATGCATATAGTGCTAAATTTGGGGTGCCGAACTATACTATAAAAAGTGTTTGGACTTTTGTTGTTGTAGTGTGGGGTGCTATGAAGCCCCTGGCAAACATCAAACGTACCAAAGTGTACGGGTACTACCTGATGGGGTTACCCATAGGGAAGAAGAAGAGAAAAAAGAAAAAAAGAAAGAAAACAAAAAGGGTGCAAAAGGTGATAAGCTGGGGCTTTAAAGCTCCAGCCGCGAACTGTTTTAATTGTAATTTGATTAATACGTCGAGGCGCATTGATACAGGTAGTGCGATAAGCAATAGGTTATTTCATATGCCAAAAACCAAGGGACAGCTGCATGTGTATCCTGAAAGACAAGTAGAGTGATTGTTAAAGAAACCACCTTGAAAATCCTCCATACGTCTGTGTTTCTTGCCGTCTTGGTGTGGTTATCCCTCAAGAGGGATGGTGATCAGGCCATCAAATAGGGCCTGCGGGATTGAAACCTAAAAAGGAAACAAATAAAAGTGAAAGCATGTGTGTATCCGGTCTTGGTTGAGCCGTACTATGGATCACCAACTAGCTATGCCTCTGTCGATGCCCATGGAATTTTGAGTGCGCGGTTATGTACGCGTGGTGCGAATGCCACTACTTGACCAAGACTGAGACAGAGGCCGAATTGCTAGTCTAGCTCCCGATGAGCCGAGTTGTCCTTCTGCAGGGTAGTTCAGACCCTCTTAACGGTGTCCGTGGGCTCGATAGCCGAATTAAGGTTCTGCTTAGGAAGGCCGCTCTATACTTTTGCTGCTAAGGCAACTATGTACTCTTCTGTACGGAGGGAGCATTCCATATTTCCATCGATTGTGATGACGCCACGTGGACCGGGCATCTTGAGCTTGAGATATGCATAGTGTGGCACTGCATTGAATCAGGCGAATGCGATCCGTCCGAGCATTGCGTGATAGCTGCTGTAAAAGGGGACTATGTCGAAGATTAACTCCTAGCTTCGCAAATTGTCCGGAGATCCGAAGACAACCTCGAGCGTAATTGAGCCCTTATAGCGGGCCTCTACACCTGGTATGACTCCTTTGAAGGTAGTCTTTGTGGGTTTGATCCGTGATGGATGAATGCCCATTTTGCACACTGTATCCTGATAGAGCAAGTTGAGGCTGCTACCACCGTCCATCAAGACTCGCGTCAGGTGGAACCCATCAATTATTGGGTCTAGGACCAGTGCGGCTGAACCGTTGTGACGGATACTGGTCGGATGATCCGGGTGATCAAAAGTGATCGGGCATGAGGACCATGGATTAGATTTTGGGGTGACTGGCTCTATCGCGTAGACATCCCTGAGTGCGCGCTTGCGCTCCCTCTTGGGGATGTGGGTAGCGTATATCATGTTCACCATTTTGACCTAAGGGGGAAACTTCTTCTGTCCCCCTGTGTTCGGCGACCGGGGTTCCTCGTTGTCATCTTTGCTTTGCCATCCCTTATCCTTGTTTTCGGCATTTAACTTGCCAGCTTGTTTAAAAACCCAGCAATCTCTGTTGGTATGATTGGGTGGTTTGTCTAGGGTGCCATGAATCTAGCACGGATGATCGAGTATGCGGTCCAGGCTAAATGGGCCCGAATTATTCTTTTTGAACGGCTTCTTCCGCTGACCAGGCTTAGAGCCACTGAATCCGGCATTGACCGCCATATCCTCGGTGTTGTCATTGTTATTTCACCATTTGTACCTGTTGCATCGAGACTTGTCGTTGCTGTTTTTAGCTTCCGGGGTGCCGGCGTCGCTTGTATTGTTTTTGCTACGGGCCAGACAACTATCCTCGCTCGCGCAAAAGCGGGTCATGAGTGCCATGAGGGCCTCCATGGACTTTGGTTTCTCTTGACCCAGGTGGCGGACGAGCCATTCGTCGTGGATGTTGTGTTTAAAGGCCGCTACGGCTTCGGCATCCGGACAATCGACTATCTAGTTCTTTTTAGTTAGGAACCTGGTCCAGAATTTCCTGGCAGACTCTCCGGGTTGTTGAAGTATATGGCTTAAGTCATCAGCGTCCAGAGGTCGAATGTATGTACCTTGGAAGTTATCAAGCAAGGCTTCTTCTAAGTCCTCCCAGCTGCCGATGGAGTTTTAGGGCAGGCTGTTCAACCAGTGCCCCGCTGGTCCTTTGTGTTTCAGGGGGAGGTATTTAATGGCATGAAGGTCATCGCCGCGGGCCATATGAATATGGAGAATGAAGTCTTCGATCCATACCGCGGGGTCTGTGGTGCTATCATATGATTCTATATTCACGGGTTTGAACCCTTTTGGGAATTCATGTTCCATGACTTTGTCAGTGAAGCCAGGAGGGTGTGCAGTGCCTCTATATCGGGGCTTGTCGTGACGTAGCTCCGATCGAGTCCATCTGCGGTGTTCGGCCTGTGCATGACTAGGTTTGTGACGTCTAAACAGATGGCCGTCGTCGTGTGTGGGGGCACCTCCTCATGATCCGTAGATCGATCTGGTATGTCCTGCTTTATTGTTTAGGTCATGTTGAAGTTCATATGTATGATCGTGAGCTGATTTACCTCCACCTTTGCGATGAGGCGGGGCGGGCTGGTGTTCGGCTTGAGTTGCCGATTTTTCCCGGCCACATGGTGGTCGGCCAGCCGCATTATGTGATGGTGATATGTGTTCTGGCGCTTCGTCGTCGAACTGAGGTAGTAATTTGCACTTCGGGTAGCTTTTGGCCGGGCGCTTGAGGCCGTATTCTTTGGCTGCTAGGACGTCACTCCATTTATCGTTGAGCAGATCTTGGTCAACTTGAAGCTGCTGCTGCTTCTTTTTCAGGCTCCTTGCAGTGGCTATTAGCTGGAGCTTGAAGCGCTCCTGCTCAAGTGGTTCCTCAGGCACGATGAAATCCTCGGTGCCAAGGCTCACCTCATCCTCGGAGAATGGAATATAATTACTGTCCTCCGAGTCCTTGCGCGTGGCCTATTTACCAGGGCTAACCTGCCCATCTTCCCGTTCATCCTGTTCGGTAGCTATGTCAACAGGGTCTTCATTGTCCTTGACACCTTTCGGAGTATTATCTTCTCCTGTGCCGGTGTTGCTATCTTCACTGTGGCGTGACTTAGAGTGGCGGCGCTGCCGCCGGCATTTCGATTGTATCTTCTTTGTCATCGCCGCTGTTCTCCTTTGGTGCATCCACCATGTATACATCGTACGAGGAAGTGGTTGTCCAGCATTCGGTGAACGGCGGATCCTGGGCCTCTTCTTCCCTGGCACCGTCATCCATACTGTCGATGTCGTCGGAGCCGTAATCGAGCATGTCAGTTAAGTCCTCGACAATGGCTATGAAGTGGTTGGCGGGTGGGGAGCGAAATTTCCTGTCATCAGCTTCTAGTTCGAACTAGATATAGTTCGGTTGTGAGTCCCCCGCCATGGACAGATTCTTTAATGAGTTTAGCACATCGCCCAAAGGCGAGTGCTGGAAGATGTCTGCAGCGCTGAATTCGAAGATCGATAAACGATCAAGTTCGGCGTCTGCGAACTCACACGGTTTGGAACTTATTGCTGGAGACGAGTCCGGAGTTCCGGTGACACATATATCGTGTGAGGTTAAGTCCATGTGCGGCTCCAACACCGGGGAATCTGTGGCCTCTGTGGTGGGGTTGAGTCTCCGGTCCTTGGATGGCGCAGTATGCTCCGGATCTAAGGCCAGAGCGGTTACAAGAGCTATCTCTTGGACGCGGTCCGATGACAGATTTAGGTCATGTTCATCGGGGTGACAAGGAGTGGTTGTCGGCGAATATCAAGTCTCCACGGATGTCCGCAATGTAGTTCAAGCTCCCAAATCTGACCTGGTGGCCATGGCGTAGCTGTCGATCTGCTCCAGATGGCCAAGCGAGTTGGCCCGCAGTGCGAAGCCGCCGAACACGAAGATCTGTCCAGGGGGGGTCTCACCTTGGACAGCATCATTGTTGACGATTGAAGGGGCCATCAAACCTTTTGGGGACGGCACAGTGGAACTCTCAATGAAAGCACCAATGTCGGTGTCAAAACCGGCGGATCCCGGGTAGGGGGTCCCGAACTGTGCGTCTAGGATTGATGGTAACAGGAGACGGGGACACAATGTTTTACCCAGGTTCGGGCCCTCTCTGTGGAGGTAATACCCGACGTCCTGCTTGATTGATCTTGATGAATATGAGTATTACAAGAGTTGATCTACCATCAGATCATAATGACTAAACCCTAAAAGTCTAGTCAGGCTATGATTACCAAGATTCGGCCTATCCATGGACCAGGCTCTCCGGTTTATATAAACACATGAGGGATCTAGGGTTACACAAGGTCGGTTACAAAGAAAGGAATCCTCGTAGTTGGTCGCCAAGCTTGCCTTCCACGCCAAGGAGAGTCCTATCTGGAAACGGGTGGAGTCTTTGGTCTTCGTATCCTTATGGCCCATCAGTCCAGCCCATATCCAATAGACCGGACACCCGAGGACCTCTTAGTCCAGGACTCCCTCAGTGGGACCTTCGAGTTCCTTTCGAATAGAGTCGCATATTGGGTGTGACATCTTATTCCTTGACACCTTTGTTGGATCAAGAGGATGAGGGAGGTCATTGAGTTGAACGTGTGTAGTACTCAGAGGTGCCGTACGTTCAATACTTGACCGATCGGATCTAGAAGAAGTTCGACTACATCAACCGCGTTGTGAAATGCTTCCGCTTCCGGTCTATGAGGGTACGTGGACACACTCTCCCCCTATCATTTCTATGCATGTCCTAGATAGATCTTTCATGAGCGTAGGATATTTTTTGAAATTGCTTGCTATGTTTCCCAACAGTAGTATTAGAGCCAGGTCTATGCGTAGATGATATGCACAAGTAGAACACAAAGAGTTGTGGGCGGCGATCGTCATACAGCTTACCACCAATGTCTTATTTTGATTCGGCGGTATTGTTGGATGAAGCGGCCCGGACCAACCTTACATGACCATGTTCATGAGACCGGTTCCACCGACAGACATGCAACTAGTTTTGCATAAAGGTGGCTGGCGGGTGTCTCTTTCTCCTACTTTAGTTGAATCGAATTTGACTACAGCCAGTCCTTGTTGAAGGTTAAAACAACAAACTTGATAAATCACCATTGTGGTTTTGATGCATAGGTAAGAACAACTCTTGCTAGAAGCCCGTAGCAACCACGTAAAACTTCCAAAAACAAAGTAGAGGATGTCTAACTTGTTTTTGCAGGGAATGTTGTGATGTGATATGGTCAATACATGATGTGATAAAAGTTATTGTATGAGAGGATCATGTTTGGTAAGATATCAGATAACCGGTAGGAGACTCATGGTTGTCTCTTTATTGTAAGAAATGCAAACACCATGTAATTGCTTTACTTTATCACTACGCGTTAGCGATAGTTGTAGAAGCAATAGTTGACGAGACAACCATGACGCTATGATGGAGATGAAGGTGTCAAGCCAGTGACAATGGAGATCATGACGATGCTTTGGAGATGGAGATCAAATTCACAAGATAATGATGGCCATATCATGTCACATATTTTGATTGCATGTGATGTTTATCTTTTAAGCATCTTGTTTTTCTTAGTAAAGTGGTAGAATTATAAGATGATCCCTTAACAAAATTTCAAGGTATAAGTGTTCTCCTCGAGTATGAACCATTGCGACAGTTCATCATGTTGAGACACCAAGTGATGATCGGGCGTGATATGCTCTATGTTCACATACGATGCGTGCAAGACAGTTTTGCACATGGCATAGACGAGCCTGGCATGTATAGACATGGCCTCGAAACACTGGAGACTGAAAGGTCGAATGTGAATCATATAGTAGATATGATCAACATAGAGATGTTCACCATTGATGACTACTCCATCTCACGTGATGATCGGGCAAGGTTTAGTTGATTTGGATCACGTATCATTTAGATGACTTTAGGGATATCTATCTAAGTGGGAGTTCTTAAGTAATTTGATTAACTGAACTTGAATTTATCATGAACTTAGTCCTAATAGTATTTGCATATCTATGTTATAGATCAATAGCTCACAATTAGGTCCCTTGTTATCTGATATGTTCTTAGAAAAAACTAGGTTGAAAGATGATAGTACCAAAGATGCGGACTGGGTCCGTGATCTAAGGATTATCCTCATTGCTGCATAGAAAAATTATTTCCTGGATGCACCGCTGGGTGATAGACCTATTGCAGGAGCAGGTAGAGACATTATGAACGCTTGGAAATCTCGATATGATGACTACTTAATAGTTTAGTGCGCCATGCTTTACGGCTTAGAACTGGGACTTCACAAACATTTTGAATGCCATGGAGCATATGAGATGTTCCAAGAGCTGAAATTGGTATTTTAGACTCATGCCCATGTAGAGAGGTACGAGACCTCTAATAAGTACTTTTTCTACAATATAGAGGAGAATAGGTCAGCTAGTGAGCATGTGCTTAGAATGTCTTGGCACTACAATAGCTTGAATCAAGTGGGAGTTAATCTTCTAGATAAGATAGTGATTGACAGAATCCTATAGTCACTATCGCCAAGCTACTAGATCTTCGTGGTGAACTATAATGTGCAGGGGATAACGCGCCACTAGTTTCAAGAAAAAGGGGCAAAGGAAAGGGAAAGGGAACTTCAAAAATAATGACAAGCAAGTTGCCACTCCCATGAAGCCCAAATCTAGACCTAAGCCTGAAACTGAGTGCTTCTACTACAAAGGGAATGGTCACTAGAAGTGGAACTACCCCAAATACTTGGTGGATAACAAGGATGGCAGAGTGAACAAAGGTATATTTGATATACATGTAATTGATGTGTACTTTACTAGTGCTCATAGTAACCACAGGGTATTTGGTACCGGTTCAGTTGCTAAGATTAGTAACTCAAAACAAGAGTTGCAAAGTGAACAGAGACTAGTTAAGGGCAAGGTGACGATATGTGTTGGATGTGATTCCATGGTTGATAAGATCACCATAGCACACTCTCTCTACCTTCGGGATTAGTGTTGGACCTAAATAAATGTTATTTGGTGTTTGCGTTGAGCATGAATATGATTGGATCATTTTTTTGCGATATGGTTATGCATTTAAATCAAAGAATAATTGTTGTTCTGTTTACATGAATACGACCTTCTATGGTCATACACCCTATGTAGATGGTTTATTGAATCTTGATCGTAGTGATATAAATATGCATAATATTGATGCCAAAAGATGCAAAGTTGATAATGATAGTGCAACATACTTGTGGCACTGCTGTTTAGGTCATATTGGTGTAGGCCTAGGAGGCTGCGGGAGGCCTTGGGACGAGAGGTGCGAATGGACCGCGAGATGGGCTTCTGTTGCTGACCTCCTCTCCTAACAGGAAAAAACAAAGAGATAAAACGGGAGAGGAAAGAAAGGGGCTGGGCTTCAAGGAGGTAGGCCGGCCTGGCCCACTGGCTTGCGGGTGCTGGGCTCTCTCTCCCTCCTTTCTCTACATTCTTTTTTCCATTTTATAACAAGACAAAAAAATATAAAGAAAAGAAAAAGAAGGTAGAGGTGGAATCTGGGCATGGGGATAATTTTCACGGACTCGTAAAAATGTGCATGTTCCACGAAAAATAGGAGAGGCATGATTGCAAGAATTTAATTCAAAGTCATTTGAATTTAATTCAAATGGTTTGAGCAAGGACTAGGAATTAGAGGTGTCCAACAATGTTCGGATTTTTGGTGGAGCTCCGGAATATGATGAAAGAATATATAGCAATGTTGGAGACCAAGAATTAAGATAACAAAGGCATTGGAATATTTTTGCAAGTGTGTTTATGGGTGAATCCAAATTATTGGAATATTTAATATAGCTCCCTAATATCGGGAGGATATGTTATAAAGAGAATCACCATGTGAATTCCCTCGGTTTAAATAGATCGAAAGATCTATGCAATTTATTTAGTTGAGTTTTAGAACGGGTTGCATGATGACATGATGCAATGCACATGATGCAAAGATGAAATGCAACGGACCAAACAAATCACACGTCGAAACCCAGAAATCATGGAAGGCACCTGAAGCTCCGGTCTTGGGGCGTTACAGACGATAGTATTCGTACACGGGAAGTGTTCCGGATAGTATCGGGTGTTTATAGGAGTACCAGGGGGGTTACCAGAACCCCTGGGGGAAAGATGTGGGCCATAGGTTGGGAGCACACCAGCCCATAAGGGGTGACGCCGCCCCCAACGAAGAAGGATGAATTGGAGAACGGAAAGAGGGGGTTCGGGCCCCCCTTTCCTTCTCTCCTTCCTCTTCCCTTTTCCCCCTCCGAAAATAATGAAAGGGGGAGGCTGAATTGGGGAGGACCCTAAGTAGGTTTCCTCCTACTTGGGGTGCCCCATGGCTACCTCTTCTCCCCTATATATATATATATATATATATATATATATATATATATATATGTGTGTGTGTGTGTGTGTGGAGGGGGCGCTTAGAACACACACCAACAATTGTTAGCCGTGTGTGGCGCCCCCCTCAACAGTTTACGCCTTCGGTCATATCTTCATTGTGCTTAGGTGAATCCCTACACGGATCACTTCACCATCACCATCACCACATAGTCATGCTGACAGAACTCATCTTCTTCCTCAACACCTTTGCTAGATCAAGAGGACGAGGGACGTCAACGAGTTGAAGGTGTGCCGAACTCCGAGGTGTCGTATGTTCGGTGCTTTGATCGGTCAGATCTAGAAGAAGTTCGACTACATCAACCGCATTGTCAAAAGCTTCAGCTTTCGGTCTACGAGGGTACGTGGACACACTCTCCCCCTCTCGTTGTTGTGCATCTCCTAGATAGATATTCCATGAGCGTAGGATTTTTTTTTGATATTGCATGCTACATTTCCCAACAGCTTATAACACATGTATGGTGTTATGGGGCCCCTAATCATTCTCTTAGGATTAAACTCTTCCAACAAGGCCCAAGTGTAGTTTTAAATTTGCCTAATAATAATTAAAACTTGCATAGGGACTTTCCAGACCCCTCAACAACTCGGGCTAGTTCTCCTCATGAGTGTTGGTCCAAACTAGAGCCCCTTGCACGCCACCATGAGGAAACTCGACGACTGGTTTTAGTTATATGGACTGCACATCCGGCCGTGTCCTGAGAACAAGATACACAACATGTATCAGGATTGTCAACACTTCAGGAGGTCTTGTTGGTTTAGTTTTACGTTTGACGAGCGGGTTGTCCATCGGGATTCCTTATCATAAGCATCTTGTTATCATGGTGTGAGGTTTTCCATCGGATGTGTGTGGTAATTTATCATGGACTACTTGGAGCACTCCTACAAGGTTAAACCTTTTGGAAAGTCGTGCCAACGTTTATGTGGTGACCTAGAAATTTATAATACCCGGTTGCAGAGAACTTGACACTAAACCTAAATAAAATACACCAACCATGTGTGTAACCGTGATCGTCTCTTTTTGAGGGAGTTCGAGAAGAGAACACAGTGGGGTTATGTTTGACTCATAAGTAGGTGTTCAGGATCACTTCTTGATCATATTAATTTGCAGCCGATTCTATGTAGTTCAATCTCCTTATTCTTGTAATCTTAAGCTAGCCACATACAAATTCTTAGTGTTTGCTGCAACCTCACCACTTAACCATTTCATACCCATTAAGCTTTGCTAGTTTTGGTACCCATGGAAATGAGATTGCTGGGTCCCCATGGCTCACAGAATAGTACAATAACAGGTGCAGGTACAGGTAAAGTGATGCCTTGACGTGAGAGCGATGCTTGTTTGCTTTTGGAGTTCTTCTTCTTCCTCTTCAACAATCATAGAATGGTTTCGAGTCAGGAGACTGGGATTAGCAGGGTGGATGTCGTTCTTATTTTTTCTTGATTTCATCCATAGTCGGATCCTGCACTTCTGTATGATGTACATATTGATGTATTCATGTTGTAGCAGTGGTGAGTGTAAGCCTTTATCTAGTATTCTTATCTGTTTAGTACATGGTATGTTGTAGTGATATCCACCTTGTGAAGTGTCTTCCATGTGCTCTTCTATCCTTAGTGGGTCTTCCAAGTCCCTTGAGGATAGAACTACATATTGGACGTGACAGCGCGTCAGGCACGGGTTTGGAGCCTCCAGAGGCAAGGCGCATGACACTTAAATAAGCACGGGAGTGAATCCTCTACTTGCACATGTGTGAATTATCTAGAGCCATGGGTGTGTGGCTACCAGAGGCTTGGGTGGAATCCTCTATAGCCACTGTCCTGAATGGGTGTGAATCTTCTAGAGGCACTATCCTGAATGCAGCAAAGGCACGGTTCTACCTTTGTTCTTGGTTCAGTTAGAGAGGCGCAGTTGTACATAGACTAGTGGCACAGTCGTCATATGCACATGATAGGCCAACACTATTGTTGGAGTAAATGACCACGGGTAGCCACATCGGCCTCACTTGGTATTTCAAGACATCGCGGCTAGCTGTGCCCCTCAAAGCATCAAAGATAAGCACCTGCCATCTGGGGTCCCGACTATTCCAAATGGCCGACTGTTGGAAGGCGGTGAAGCCCAGAAGACGGCCACGAGGTGGGATGACTCCTAGAAGGCGGCCTCCAGAGAGGCCGGCTCCTGCAGGCGGCCCCCTCCTTTCCCTTGAAGTTAGCACCTCATAACAACGACGAGACGGGGCATGGCTACAGTATAGCCTGCCACCCCTTGAATCTAGGGTGGAGCATGGCCACAGTGTTGCGTACTGGGCGGACAGCCCTCAGCCGGTGCTGCACTGTTGCCACACAACCCGTGACGTCACCTACAACCTAGGGGCGGCGTCCCCACGACGGGCTGTCGGTAAGGCCCATAGGCGGTAGGCCCTACTTGTCCATGAGAAGCCAGCAGGCGGTGGGCCTTGACCAGTCGGAACGGGGGAGGCCAACTCCTAGCAGGCGGCCCTCCCTTTTCCTCAAAGTTTGTGCACCATTAATTCGAATAGATGAGGAGTGGCTACAGTAAACGCCCGCCAGGCGGAGGCATTGTAGCCATGCTCCCCCCGACAAAAGCACATATCATCAATGGTACTGCCACAGTACTAAGCAGTCGGCAGGACCCACAAGTGGCGGCGCGGCCTGTTGGCCAAGTACAAGACAGCCGGTGGGACCCACCAGGCGGTGGGCCCCAGCGGCTAGCGGAGAAGCCGGCTACCTGAGACACTGACGGCTGGGTGCTACACCTAGTCAGATTACCAATGTACCCCTGAGGGGTAGGCCTATATAAACCCCCCAGGGCACCCATGCAAAAGGTTCCGCTTCATACATAATACACACACATAGAGAGAGAGGAGTAGAACTAGCCTTGCGCTTCTTCCTCCTCTAGCCAAACATCTCAAGGAGCAAGCTTGTAGCTACTTGTTGAGATAGTGATCATGCGGAGACCCCGCAAAGCAGAACTAGGGGTGTTATCTCCTAGGAGAGACCTGAACCTGGGTAAGATGAGTTATGATGCGATGAAGAATGCAAAAAATAACTGGGATTAGGGCCAAAGTCAACCGTCACGTCTCAGATCTGGATCGGGCCGGTTCGGAGAGCGAGGTTCGGCGGGGAGGAAAAATGAGGTGGCCGGAGTTGGAGCCCGGGGCGGCGGCGAGGAGGAACTTGACGGTCGGCGATCGTCGGAGTTGCTGAGGTCGGCGAGGAGGGACGTCACCGGCGAGGAGGGTCGACGCCCGAGGCGGTGGCGGGCGCGGTGGCTCGGCCGCGGTGGTGGTCGACGCCGGCGCGGGAGGAGCTGGGCGGCGCCGGCGGGCGCGGATGGCGGCGGGGCGGCGCGCGGGCAGAGGAGAGGCGAGGAGGCGCGAGGGCAGTGATGGGCTTCGGGGGGCCCGGTTCGGGCTCACCGGGCCGGCGGCGTGGGAGGCGGAGCAGGGCCACATGGCGGCGCGTGATTGGCGGCGGCGGTAGCGTCCAGCACGCCCGAACGTGTCCGGCGCGCGGAGGGACGTGGTAGCTAGGTTTAGGGTTGGAATGATCCGAAAATTCGGGGAGGAGTGCCTTTTTATAGGTAGAGAGAGCTAGGAGGCTCCAAATTGAGCATGGTTTTCAGCCACGCTATCGTGCTCGGACGATCTAGATGATGGAGGGGTTTAGGTGGGTTTTGGGCCACTTTGGAGGGGTGTTGGGCTGCAACACACACTAGGCCTTCTCGGCTCCTCGGTTAACCGTTGGAGTATCAAACAAAGTCCAAATGGCACGAAACTTGACAGGCGGTCTACCGGTAGTAAACCAAGGCCGCTTGGCAAGTCTCGGTCCAATACGACAACATTTAATACCTGCACACGAAAAGAGGTAAAAGGGGACACCGGAGGAGATAGGAGCGCCGGAATGCAAAACGGACAATGGGAAAATGCTCGGATGCATGAGACGAACACATATGCAAATGCGATGCACATGATTAAATGATATGAGATGCATGACAAAGACGAAAGCAACACGAAGACAAAAACCCGACAACGAGGAAACATCATAACTTAGTGCCTAAAATGGCAAGAGTTGGAATACAAATATGGCAGGTTACATACGGGGTGTTACAACACTCCACCACTACGAAAGGATCTCGTCCCGAGATCTAGGACTGGAAAAACTCCGGGTACTCAGAACGGAGGTGGTCCTCACGTTCCCAGGTGGCTTCATGGTCGGAATGATGTGACCACTTGACTTTCAGGAATTTGATAGTCTTGTTGCGAGTCTTGCGTTCAATTTCTTCAAGAATAGCAATGGGGTGCTCATGATAAGACATGTCTTCTTGGAGATCAATCTCTTCGAAGTTGATGGTGCGGTCAGGAGTCTTGAAACACTTGTGAAGCTGAGACACATGAAACATGTCGTGCGCATTTGCAAAGTTGGATGGAAGCTCAAGTTGATAGGCGAGATCGCCTCTTTTGCCAATGATCTTGAAAGGACCCACGTATCTAGGGGCAGGCTTCCCTTTGATACCGAAGCGATGAGTACCTTTGATTGGAGAGACGCGGAGGTAGACATGGTCTCCGATCTCGAAAGCCAAGTCACGATGTTTGCTATCATAGTAAATCTTCTGGCGCGATTGCGCGGCTTTGAGATTTTCACGAATGACTTTGCACATTTCTTCAGCCTCTGTGATCAAGTCATTGCCAAGAAGTTGGCGTTCACCAGTCTCTGACCAGTTAAGAGGAGTACGACACTTCCTGCCATAGAGAATCTCGAATGGGGCCTTGCCCGAACTCGCTTGGAAGCTGTTGTTGTAGGCGAACTCGGCATATGGAAGACAATCTTCCCACTTCATACCGAAAGAATTGACACATGCCCTGAGCATATCTTCAAGAATTTGATTGACCCTCTCGACTTGGCCACTGGTTTGAGGATGAAAAGTTGTGCCCAAGCGAATGTTGGTGCCCATGGCCTTCTGAAAAGAATCCCAGAACTTGGAGGTGAAGATGCTCCCATGATCCGAAGATATCAACTGCGGAATGCCGTGCAGAGAGACAATCCTGGAGGTATATAGCTCTGCCAATTGAGCTGCTATGATAGATTCTTTGATAGGAAGGAAATGAGCCACTTTGGTGAGCTTGTCGATGACAACGAAGATAGAATCATTGCCACGCTTGGACTTGGGAAATCTAGTCACGAAGTCCATCTCAATATGATCGAACTTCCATTCTGGAATGGAAAGAGGTTGGAGGAGACTAGTTGGTCGTTGGTGTTCTGCTTTTACTCTTCTACAGACATCACATTCATTCACGAACTGAGCAATCTCACGCTTCATTCGAGTCCACCAATACGACTGCTTGAGGTCCTGGTACATCTTTGTACTTCTAAGGTGAATAGAGAGGAGTGAATTGTGAGCTTCGTTCATAATGACTTTACGAAGGTCACCTTTAGGAACAACAATGCGATCCTCGAAGAATAGAGTATCCTTGTCATCAAGACGATAGCACTTGTACTTGGGTTGACTCTTGGCAATCCCAATCTTCACCTTCTTCACCATAGCATCAAGAAGTTGAGCCTCACAAATCTGATCTTCCAAAGTAGGAGAGACTTGGAGGTTGGCAAGGAATCCTTGAGGAACAACTTGGAGATTGAGTTTGCGGAAAGCTTCACAAAGCTATGGTTGGTAAGGCTTGATAATCAAACTGTTGCAGTAAGCCTTCCTACTCAATGTGTCAGCAATTACATTGGCCTTCCCTAGAGTATATTCAATACTCGGATTATACTCTTGAATCATTTCTACCCAACGAGTCTACCTGAGGTTGAGGTTGGGCTGAGTGAAGATGTATTTGAGAATCTTATGATCAGTGAAGATGTCGACTTTACTTCCCAACAAGAGATGTCTCCATGTTAAAAGAGCATGGACAACTGCCGCCAACTCGAGGTCATGAGTGGGGTAGTTCTTTTTCATTGGGCTTCATCTGGCGAGAGGTATAGGCCACAACTTTCTTCTCTTGCATCAACAGTGCACCGAGACCTTGAAGGGAAGCATCACAGAAGACCTCGAACCGTTTGGATTCATCAGGAGGAGTCAGAACTGGAGCAGTGACTAACTTCTCTTTCAGGGTGTTGAAAGCGATGTCACATTCAGGCGACTAGACGTACTTCACATGCTTCTAGATAAGGTTGGAAAGAGGCTTCGCGATCTTTGAGAAGTTCTCAACGAACCTTCGACAATAGCTTGCGAGCCCAAGGAAGCTCCGGAATTGCTTCACGTTCTGAGGCGGTTCCCAATTCACAATTGCAAACACCTTCTCAGGATTAACAGCTATGCCCATGGCAGATATGATATGCCCAAGGTAGAGACCTCATCGAGCCAAAACTCACACTTTGAAAACTTCGCATAGAACTGATGTTCTCTGAGTTTATCCAGCACCAATCTCAAGTGCTTGGCATGATCCTCCTTATTCTTGGAAAATACCAGAATGTCATCGAGGTAGACCAAGACCAAGTCATTTGTGTAGGCGTTGAAGATGAAGTGCATCATGCGAGAGAAAGTAGGAGGAGCATTGACGAGGCCGAAAGACATGACAATGTATTCATATGAGCCATAGCTCATTCTGAATGCTGTCTTGGGGATATCTTCTTCACGAATGTGAATCTGATGATAGCCCATACGGAGATCAAGCTTGGAGAATACTTGAGCACCTTTGAGTTGTTCGATAAGATCGTTGATGTTGGGAAGTGGGTACTTGTTCTTTATGGTCTTCTTGTTCAATGGACGGTAGTCGACACAAAGTCAGTCCGTTCCATCCTTCTTCTTGACGAAAATAACACCATAACCCCATTGAGAAGAACTTGGTCGGATGAGACCCATACGCTCTTGAATATCGAGTTGTTTCTTCAGCTCCTTCAACTCTTCAGGTCCAAGCTTGTAAGGACGTTTGCAAACAGGTTCCGTGCCAGGCTCAAGATCGATGATGAATTCAACTGGCCGGTGCGTAGGCCTTCCTAGAAGCTCTTCTAGAAAGACATCTTGATATTCGCAAACGACTGAAATCTGAGAGATGGCATCCAACTCGCCTTTCTCATTGAGTGAAAACTGTCGAATGGTATCATCACGAGCGGCAAAGACGATTACATCCTCAGACGTATGTGTTAATTGAATCTGCCTGGCAGCACAATCAAGCTGAGCCTTGTGCTTAGAAAGCCAGTCCATACCAAGAATAAGATCAATATCCGAGTTACCAAGGACCATTGGAGAAGATAGAAACTTATAGTCGCCCAACATGATAGAAACATCCGGAGCCATCATTTTGGTGTTCATGAACAAACCCGGAGAGGAAACCGCTATCGGTTTAGGCAAATCGACAGTATGAAAATCGTGCATGGATGCAAAAGGCTTCGATATAAATGACAAAGATGCACCAGTATCAAAAAGAAATCTTGTAGGAATATCGTCAACAGGAAGGTTACCCATCATCACATCTGACGAGTCCTCCGCCTGAGCTGCGTTCATCATGTTGATCTTAGCAGACTTGGGGTTATGCTTGACCAGTGCGGTGCTAGCAGATCTCACAGGAGGAGCAGGAGGAAGACGCCTCTGATTGAACCATTTGTTGGCATAGTGACCCTTCTGCTGACACTTGTTGCACGTGACCTCCGAGAGCGGACGGTGATACGGAGCACTTGATCCTGGAGCATGAGACGAAGTCTTGTTCTGAAAGCCTGGGTTGGGTGGGTGGGAAGATCCATTGCCACCTTTGCTCTTCTATTGATAAGGCTGACAGAATGGAGGAGGAGGCAACCAATACTTTTGCTGCTTAGTTGCCACTTGAGTTGAGGAAGGAGTTGCATCCCTAACTCGCTTCTTGGAAGCATCGCACTTGAGCTGAGTAGTCTCTTGTTTCAGTGCCATATTGTAGAACTCATCGTACTTCTGCGGTTCAAAAAGCACAAGAGCTAGTTGGAGATCTTCTCTGAGGCCACCCCTGAACTGATAAATCATGCTCTTCTCGTCAGGGACATCTTGCTTAGCGAAACGAGCGAGCTTCTAGAACATGATGTTATACTGGTAAACTGTCACGACCGGTTTTTCCAATAAAAATATTTATTGAGAAACCAATCTATTGAGTCCAGTATGAGAGAAATCCTCCTTACTGGTAGACAAATTCTTGATACAATAAGCCAGTAGCATAAAATATATTACAGGGTCGAACTACGGTTGCTCAACCAAATTATTACAAGCACGCCAATAAATATACATATTGGCGGACATGACACAGTGGTGTGGAGGCATACTACTGACTCGAGGATAGGGCGGTGGTGGAAAAACACAGCGGGGAGAGAGATACAAGTCTCTAAAACTGTCATCTCATCGAGCGTCGAGGTGAGGCTCGATGAATTTATTTGGTAGCGGAAGCGGATATAATACAGTGACCAAATCCAGGGTCGCACGAGACTGACTGGGACTCCTCTAGGTGTCGGACTCGCTATCAAATTCTTCATCCATGAGATCGCCTTCGTCAGCATCTGGCCAAATCAACAAGCCAGTGAGTACTTTGAAAGTACTCGCAAGAGAGTTCGGACGTAAGATATAACAAATGCATGCATGAATGCGTCATGATTAATTCACCAATGCATATTCAAAAATTAGCATAACAAGGTAAGTAAAAGGGAAACGGCGGTAGTCCGCCTGAAATCCCACAAAACATAAATGAAGACCGATCGGGTGTCTGAAGCGACGCCTCGAAAGGTGAACAAATAAATATAAGGAAATGATGCCATAGTCGGGCGTCTTAGCGACACCACATAAAGGGCTTTAAAAGAAATACCACAGTCGGACGTCGGGGCGACATCACAGAAAGGGCTTTAAAAGAAATGCCACAGTCAGGCGTCGGGGCGACATCACAGAAAGAGCTTTAAAAGAAATGCCACAGTCGGACATCGGGGCGACATCACAGAAAGAGCTTTAAAAGAAATGCCACAGTCGGACGTCGGGGCGACATCACAGAAAGGGCTTTAAAAGAAATGCCACAGTCGGGCGTCTTAGCGACACCACATAAAGGGCTTTAAAAGAAAGTAAAATACAACAATGCCACAGTCCGACGTCTGAGCGACATCACAAAAAGGGCTTTTATTCATAAGTAAATAATACTCATAATAAACATTTTATTCATGAGAATAAATGGGTTAGTCCATCCACCAGAATAATCATTTAACCGGACTTAGCACTCATGCAATTCCCCGGAGTCTCTGTCATCAAACTGATACTGTTAGGACAAGATAATACGAATTTGGACATGGAATAGATGATTCAAGGAATATATGACTCTGCAGTGTTTGTACAAAATTTTTCCCACAGCCAACGGATTTCCGTAGTCACGAAGGACTAGTTCCGTTTACGGTATTTCGGAAGAAAACACAGCTAACCAGTACACACCCATCCTACCTCTCGATGCTAGGAATCACCCTAGACATCGTCCAAGAAAAACTTTTGAGACGGGGAGATCACAATCTCGAATAGCATGGGATCAAATTTATATACGCGCGCTCTAAGGGGTGCCCCCCTCTCGGTCCCAACCAGAAACACCCATGCCCCCTGACCGGATGACTGGCTTTAATCCAGGGCCATGGAACCATCATCACGGCCTCTCCTTTTGGTATGTACCAGGAAAGCGGTTTTGCAACTTACTAAACCATATTCCTTGCGGAAAACATGTGGTAGTACAGGGACGAAAATGAGAGGAACTGGACTGATACGGTTTGACACTGAAGTCACATAGTCTGGCATAAGACTGGCATGCTACGACACTGCCATCTTACCCATCCTCATGCCAACACATGGCCATTCATACTCACATCCATCCACTTATGGATCATCGAACTCACTTACCTCAACATTTCATAAAATAACGTTCATCGATATGCTCATCAACATGCCATGAAACTAACTAAATGCAAAACATGCCAAGACACTCATCATATCAAAAGTTCAAACATGCTTGCCTGGTTCAGAGTAGTCGGAGCCTAGCTCAGTGAAGTTCGCGGCTCCGTCACCTCCTCCGGTATCGTGTCCTTCCGCAACGGTGGGTGGTGGTGTTGGTCGCCAGGGAGCACCACGTAGACGGCGGTCTCAACTCCGGCGGTCGGTGGTTCGGGTGTGGATGGAGCTCGTCGGAGAGAGCGGAGCGAATCATGGTGGATGCCGAGGCGGATCGGGGCGGCCGGAGTTGGGGGAGGAGACCTCCTCGAGGTCCCCCTAGTGGCCTGGCGGGGCGTTGGTGAGGTGTGGTGATGATGCGTGCACGAGGGTGAGCTCGGGGGCCCTTCATATAGGCGGTGAGAGGCGGTGGCCGCGAACGGGGGTCTCCGGTGATGATTACGGTGGCGCAGGGCTTGGTCGGGGTAATTAGGACGTTGTGCGTCATCGTGGAGGTCCACGGTTCTGTTTAGGTGCTAATCGAGCTGGAGTTTGGTGCTTTGGGGGTGAGTTCGACAGAACGGGGCGGCGCGGGCCCGTCGGCGGCAGGGAGCGCGTCCCGTGCTTGCCGGCCACGGTGGCGGGCCACGGGTGTGCGCTGGCACGCATGAGGCCACGCGGAGAGCAGAGGGGCGATGGGCGGCGCGGAACGGCGTTGAGCCGCCGTTCTTGTCCCCTGTCGGCTGTAATGGGGTCTCGACCGCCACAAGACACGCCGGTGCGGGCGGCCAGGGGCGCCACCGACGCCGGGAAGACGCCAAGCGCGCGTGCGGGATGCTCCAGACAGGAGGAAGAGGCGGCGAGGAACGTGCCAAGGGCACTGTGGGCATGTGACTGAACCTCTATCGAAGATCGACACTGAACTCTGAATCTTTCTGAATTTTGAATAGCAACAGTGCATGGAAGGTGTTCGACAGAATGAATTTGGCCTCTGGTGATTTTTCCTTGAGCTGATTTTTGGTGGAGTGGCTTCTCATTGCTCAAGTAGGCTGCCTGAATTTTGGTGGAATTTTTGGAGCAGTGTAGATATGAATTTCACCAAATTTGGCAAATCTGGTCCAAACTTGCAGAGACTGAATTTTGAAAAATTTGAAAAGAGAAGGAGTGGATCAAGATGGTTCTGGGTTGTGGGTACAAAGGACTATCCATGGGAGTTGGTTTGAGGTCAAAACTCAAATGCAAAAGGGTACTTGCTTTGAAAATCACTCAGGCTCCAAATAATTTTCAGAAATGATTTGAGGGGAAAAATAATTAGAATAAAATCCAAAACTTGCTTGGATTAGTTGGGACAGAGAACTTAGGTTGATTACAAGGAGGAGGGGAGGTTTTGGAGGGGTTTTACCACATGGGCAAAATACAGAGTCATGGGTGGTTTTCAAGATATGAAAATCCCAAGTTTTTCATAGAGTTTCTTTTTAAAAGAAAAAGATTAAACTCCCAAAATAAATTTGAGAGGGAACCAACAGAGAAGAAGTTTCAAAAGATCAAACACCATAGCTTGAATAAAAATAAAAACCTTGCCAAAGAAAAGGAAGTTTTTAAGAGGAAGGTTTTCTGGAAAAATTTTAAATGGCCTCTTTTCAAAAACCACAAAGTTTTGCTGAAAACCAAAATAAAAAAATTTGGAGTGTCACATAAACAGACAAGCTGCCTTGCTTCAGATTGCGGAACTCCTCACGCTTGCTCTCAACAAGAATCTGAGGAATGTGTGAGCTTTGAAGTCTTGACGGAATTCATCCCAGGTAATCACACGACCTCCTCTGGAATCTTTGTATTGCTGATACCATTCAACAAATTGGTCTTTGAGTTGGTATGAAGCAAACTTGACAAAGTCCTCAGGCCTGACGTTGCTGCACTCGAAATGCTTGCAGATATCCACGAGCCAATCATCAGCGTCTGTTGCCTCAACACAGTTACTGAAGGTCTTTGGCTGGTTTGCGAGGAACTGGTTGAGTGTAGCAAACTCATTCTGATTGTTGCCATGGCCTTGATTTCCTTGGTTGTGCTCTTGCAAGAGTTGCATAAGCATCTGCTGTTGTCATTGGTAGCGGCCATCACAGCTTGCCATGCCTCCGGAGGTGGAGGTGGTGGTGGCGGTTCAGGATTCTGACGCATTGGAGGAGCCATCCTGAAGAGGGTGACATCCGTTAGCATCTTGACAGACATATATTCAAGCTGAATAAAGTGGATCGAAATTGCAACATATAGTCTCAACATTCAAACAAGAATGAACAAATGCAATCCAAATTAAATGGTCACACTTTCATAAATTGAGAAGGCACTTAGATAGAGGTAGATGAATAAAGCAACAAGGTACAGACAAGAACAAATACTTGGTGAGGATTACCCAATCACGAACCAAATATTCGCGGAAGAAATACTAGAGATACATGAATTCCCACCTATGAAACTCCCGAAATTTTCCTGGTTATGCAATCAGGTGTTGGGGATACAGGGGAAGCATAATATCTCACCCAAAACTAGCAAATCCTACATCCAGCTATATCCATCCTTCGAAACTCATCCGTTATGCGAGTTATGGAAATACTCCCAAACTCCCACCCCAGTACTGGGTGGCGTCGAGGTTATCTCACCAACAACTGCATAAAAGAGATTTTCAATGTCGGCGAAACTCAAGTATTCCAGAACTGCAACGATAAAATTGTGACGACAACACCTCGGAGCTCAACTCCCCGGGACACTGCCACAACCCCTAAATGTCAGGAGGCACCAAGAACAATGTTCTCATCACAAATCCATCGGAATGATTCCAAGATACCTGCATGATCCTAATTTTTTTTTAGTGAAATTTGAGAAGAGAACAGTCAAAACTCTACGTCAGGATGCCTCACCAGAGCGACGAAGGGACTAAGGAGTAAAAAGGATCCTACTCTCCAATATATATAATCCTAAATGATTCAAAACATTTTTCTAGACTCAACAACGCCAATGATTCGATCAAGAAGGGGGCTCCTAAGTTGGGGAAGGCTCTGATTACCAACTTGTAACACCCACGATGCGGCTATATCTCCGACGTGTCGAAGAACGACTTAGAGGCATAACCGCATTGTAAGCAATGTCGCAAGTGGGGTAATCTTCACACAACCCATGTACTGAATAAAGGAAAGAGATACATAGTTGGCTTACAATCGCCACGTCACACAATGCATGAAGAACATTACAATCATCCAGATACAATCAAGGTCCGACTACGAAACCAAAATAAAGATAACCCCAAATGCAACAATGTCCCCGATCGCCCCAACTGGGCACCACTACTGATCGTTTGGAAAGGAAACGTAGTATTGTCCTGAGTCCTCATCGAACTCCCACTTGAGCTCAATCGAATCTCCTGGAATGGTATCATCGGTCCCTGCATCTGGTTTTGGAAGTAATCTGTGAGTCACGGGGACTCAACAATCTCACACCCTCACGATCAAGACTATTTAAGCTTATAGGAAGGGTAAAAGGTATGAGGTGGAGCTGCAACAAGCAGTAGCATATATGGTGGCTAACATACGCAAATGAGAGCGAGAAGAGAAGGCAAAGGCACGATCGATAAACTATGATCAAGAAGTGATCCTAGAACAACCTACGATCAAGCATAACTCAAGACCGTGTTCTCTTCCCGAACTCCGCCGAAAAGAGACCATCACGGCCACACACTCTATTGATTCATTTTAATTAAGTTAAGATTCAGGTTTTCTACAACCGGACATTAAATTCCCATCTGCCCATAACCGCGGACATGGCTTTTGAAAGTTCAAATCCTTGCAGGGGTGTCCCAACTTAGCCCATCACAAGATCTCACGGTCAACGAAGGATATTCCTTCTTCCAAGACAATCCAATCAGAATCGGAATCTCGATTACAAGACATCTCGACAATGGTAAAACTAAACTGGCAAAGCCGCCCGAATGTGCCAACAAATCCCGATAGGAGCTGCACATATCTCATTCTCAGGGCACATCGGATGAGCCATACGTCGGGTTGGCATAGACCATGGTTGCCCAGGGGGCGCCGGACATCGCTCAGGTTGGACCAGCACTTAGAGAAGCACTGGCCCGAGGGGGGGTGGGGTTAAAATAAAGATGACCCTTCAGTCCGCAGAACCCAAGGGAAAAAGGCTAGGTGGCAAATGGTAAAACCAAGGTTGGGCATTGTTGGAGGAGTTTTGTTCAAGGCGAACTGTCAAGGGGTTCCCATTATAACCCAAACGTGTAAGGAACGCAAAATCAAGGAACATAACACCGGTATGACGAAAACTAGGGCGGCAAGAGTGGAACAGAACACCAGGCATAAGGCCGAGCCTTCCACCCTTTACCAAGTATATAGATGCATTAAAGTAAACAAGATATAATAATGATATCCCAACAATAAACATGTTCCAACAAGGAACAAGCTCCAATCTTCACCTGCAACTAGCAACGCTATAAGAGGGGCTGAGCAAAGCAGTAACATAGCCAAACAACGTTTGCTAGGACAAGGTGGGTTAGAGGTTTGACATGGGAATATGGGAGGCATGATAAGCAAGTGGTAGGTATCGTAGCATAGGCATAGCAATAGAGCGACCATCTAGCAAGCAAAGATAGAAGTGATTTCGAGGGTATGGTCATCTTGCCTGCAAAGTTCACCGAGTTGATGTTAGCTTGATCCTCGTAACCGTACTCAACTGGTTCCTCGACCACATACTCGTCTCCTGACTCTACCCAAAGCAAGAACACAAGCAAAGGGAGACACAATCAACCACGTGCAATGCACAAGCAACATGATGCAAAACATGGCATGACATGCGGGATGTGATATGCGATGCATATGCATGTTTCGGAAAGGAAAGATTGAACCTGGCCTCAACTTGTAAAACCAAGAGTTCCACTGGAAAGATGAGTTGATTTCGGTCGAAATCGATATAAAAGATCACGGGAATCGGATGCACGGTTTGCAAATGGCAAGCAAAACAAATATGGCACCGAACTGCGATTAACAGCATGAGGCCATCTAAATGCATCAAGAACAACAAGCTACTTGACTCTAACATAGCAACAAATCACATGGCAGTGATCCACTCAAGATTCTTGACAAAAGATGAACACTAAGCTACGGCTAATTCACTCAATAGAAGGTTCAAACAAGCATGACAAAAGTGCAAAAGATATCAGGTTACAGACTTAGTGAAAATAACAACATGTGAGGAATTTAACATCAGGGAGCAATGTTTAGAGCAAGATAACAATATGCTATAGGAACATATCATGGCAAAGCAATGCATGGCATGAAGTTACTCAAAGCATACAACAAAAGTCCCTTACTGATCACAAGCCGAAAGGGATCATAAAATACAATGGGAACCATGTGAACATAGCAACTTTCGTTAATAGATTCAGACTTAGTAGAAAAACTGGAACATGGCAAAAACAAATTCATGTAGGCATGTTTACGAGCTCGATGCACTCACCACAAGGCATTGAATGACAAACTAAGCATACACCCAGCAAGTAAACATGGGATAGAAGCTAAACATGGCAAGAACAACCTCATAGCATGCATGGATCAACTACAACAAGCTCGGCAAAAATGCTTAACATGTAAACATTCTACCAGGAACATTTTATAGCAAAAGTAGAGCTGGATTGAGTCAAGCTAGGGTGCTCCATAATTTCAAACAAAGACATGGATGGATAGAGCACAACAATACCTACAAAACATCCTTACTGATCATGCCCAAAAGAGGCATGGATCACTCTGTAGCAACAAGAATAAATGGCATAAAAATATTAACAGGACAAAGACTTAGAAGAATTCTAAGTCCCTGAAATCAGCAACATTACGAGAGCTACTTTGCATGCTTGTGCTAGTCACCACAGAGATCACAAAAATACATGGCATACACACCTATAAAGATGGCATGGCATACTTCAAAACACATGTAGGACTCAAGTTCATACGAGGCTCACATTAGTCATGGCAAAAATGACAAATGTCCAAATACTGATAAGAATCTGAAACTAACATTGCATAGCACTCTTGCAACAGCATTTAGGGCATCAAGACGAACTCAAATGAACATGGTGCAATCGAATTAAATGAAGTACTCGTTGAGACGAACAATTTGATATGCTACACGCCCAAAACAGAGCCACGGGTGATGAGTTATGATGCGATGAAGAATGCAAAAATTAACTGGGATTAGGGAAAAAGTCAACCGTCACGTCTCAGATCTGGTTCGGGCCGGTTCGGAGAGCGAGGTTCGACGGGGAGGAAAAACAAGGTGGCCGGAGTTGGAGCCCGGGGCGGCGGCGAGGAGGAACTTGACGGCCGGCGATCGCCGGAGTTGCGGAGGTCGGCGAGGAGGGACGTCGCCGGCGAGGAGGGTCGACGCCCGAGGCGGTGGCGGGCACGGTGGCTCGTCCGCGGCGGTGCTCAGACGGCGGCGGTGGTCGGCGCCGGTGCGGGAGGAGCTGGGCGGCACCGGCAGGCACGGACGGCGGTGGGGCGGCACGTGGGCGGAGGAGAGGCGAGGAGGCGCGGGGGCGGTGATGGGCTTCGGGGGGGGCCGATTCGGGCTCGCTAGACCGGCGGCGCGGGAGGCGGAGCAGGGCCACATGGCGGCGCGTGATTGGCGGCGGCGGTAGCATCCGGCGCGCCCGGACATGTCCGGTGCGCGGAGGGACGAGGTAGCTAGGTTTAGGGTTGGAATAATCCGAAAATTCGGGGAGGAGTGCCTTTTTATAGGTAGAGGGAGCTAGGAGGCTCCAAATTGAGCACAGTTTTCGGCCACGCGATCGTGATTGAACTATCTAGATGATGGAGGGGGGTTTAGGTGGGTTTTGGGCCACTTTGGAGGGGTGTTGGACTCCAACACACACGAGGCCTTCTCGGCTCCTCGGTTAACCGTTGGAGTACCAAACGAAGTCCAAATGGCACGAAACTTGATAGGCGGTCTACCGGTAGTAAACCAAGGCCACTTGCCAAGTCTCGGTCCAATATGAAAACGTTTAATGCGCACACACGAAAAGAGGTAAAAGGGGATACCGGAGGACATATGAGCGCCGGAATGCAAAACGGACAACGGGGAAAATGCTCGGATGCATGAGACAAACACGTATGCAAATGCGATGCACATGATGAAATGATATCAGATGCATGACAAAGATGAAAGCAACACGAAGACAAAAACCCAACAACGAGGAAACATCATAACTTAGTGCCGAAAATGGCAAGAGTTGGAGTACAAATATGGCAGGTTACATACGGGGTGTTACATCGTCCCTACCCTGGAACCTCACAAAAGGGTGGTTTTCCTCCCCCACTTCGTCCGCGGATTGGGGTATCCCCTCCATCCATTCGTCCGCGGCCTCATGTTCTACTATGGGCTGCACTTTCATGATCTGGCCCCGAATTTCATCCTCAACATCTCAGTGTTCATCGTCGTGTTCGAGGCTTTCCTCCGCATCCGGCCCCACTTCGTCCGATGGCTGAAGACCTTCAATATCAAGCCGAAGGTTGTAGGCGGCCAACAAGCGGAATGCGGGGGAGACATGGTGGGGAAAATGCCCAACGTTGCATGGCTCGAGGGCTCCTTCGTGGATACCGTAAAGGGGTGGCAATCAGGGTGGTTCTATATCACCGAGCCGCGCGACACCAACTGGGTGGCGGCCCCCGAGTTTCGATCCGGAATCCCCACGCGGCTCACTTCTTGGAAGGAGAAGGGCCTGTCCTGGGGTTCATCGGTGGAGCTAGACGGACTGTAGAAGTGTATCCGGAACATGACAAGCAAGAAACTTAAGCTTGTCAGCATAGTCCAGGTCATGCTCTTCCACCAGATCCTCCCGTGTCAACAACGGGATTGCATCTTATGGGAGTTCGACCCGGCCCGGCACCAGACTCTAAGCAAGCTCCTCGACACGATGCACAAAGACGTCTGGAGGGTGCCGTTCAAGGGTTCCGAGGTCCCTCCCTCTCTCACCGAGGACCACGGGCTAAGCGCGAAGCGCCGTGCGAATCTGGTAAGTTCTGTACATCTGGTAGGATGTTTAATTCCCATAGCTTAACCATGTGCAGGGTCTGAGCTCCCATTCCTTTAACAGGACTAGGTGTAGGCATCGGAGCAGATTGACTATCCGGCCTCGCTGCCCGAAGACACCACGGACGCTCTCCTGACGGAGATGCTGAGTCCGGCTCCTTATAAGGTGCCGGAGAAGACCAAGAAGAAGGCCAAGGGAACCCGAAAGAGTTCCCGACGCCAGGTGGTATCGGATTCATCGTCCGATAACTCCGTGACGCACTCCTCTCATGAAGGCGAGGAGGAAGATGAAGATGCTCCCCCTCCAGCCGGGGGAGACAAGAAAAGGAAGGCCGCCCCGACAGGGGAGGCTGAAGGGTCCAAGAAGGGAAGGACTCTTCTTCCGGACTGCTCCACCACCGCCGCCGAAGGCGAAGATGAGTGGCTGCTCAGGGCCAAGCCCCTGGCGAAGTCGTAAGTATTCGGATGCCAGAGTAACTCATAGCATACCTTTGTCGCACTGCTTCTCCTAACGCCGAATATGATTATGCAGACCGCCCCAATCCTGTATCGACGTATCCTCGTCGGATGGCTCCTTGGATTCGTCGGATATGGATAGCGATCCACTTCCGACCGCCTCCTCCCCCTGCCCTACTGACAATGCCGAGGTATTGTCTCAAGGGGCACCAAGCCGGGGGAGACAGTCCCGGAGGGGCCTCAAGGCGACCTTCCGGACTCCAGGAGCAAAGGAAGCAAGGCTCCCGGGGGCTCCAAGTTCGGCTCTAAGCCGAACATCGCGCCGGAACCTCCAGTTGTTCCGGACTCGGGCAGGCGGCCCCCTTCCAAAAGGGGTAAGACACCCGTGTCGGTGACCTCTGTCCATCCAGAGGCACCGTACGACCTGCTGGGAGCGCTTCGCGGCGCTTCCATCGACGAAGAGCACCGCACTATTATGAGTGCGGTGATCAAGAAGGTTCAGTCCGCCAAGAGCGGACTGACTGAAGCCTGTGCTAGCCTTCTAACAGGCTTTGAGATAAGCATTTAAAATATAGGGAAAATATTACCGCATAGACAGTAGCCCCTGATGCTTTGTTTGGTGTTCACAAAGAAAAGCCGAACAGAGGATCAGATAATATCTGCAGGAGTCTAATATAAGTATGTCTATATGCGTATGCAAGCTTCGCTGCTGACCTCTGCCGCACTGACTGTGGAGGTCGCCTCACTGAAGCAGGACCTCGAGGGATCCGAGAAGGAGCCCGGCCTTGCCAAGAGGCAGCTCGAGGAGAACAAAGGTAAGTAATACCTTGTCTATATACATATATATATATATACAAAAAAGATGCGATTGCAAAATGAAGGGATCATCATGAATTTGCCAGGGGCCACGACCGAAGTGGCGACCCTGAAGCAAGCGTTGTCCGAGGCCGAAAACAAAGCGGCCCAGGAGCGCACCGAGCAGGAAAAGCAAGAGGCACGTGTGGGCGAGGTGCAGCAAGAGCTCGACGCTCTCGTGATGAAGCACGAGGCATTGGAGCTTGACTCGAAGAAGCGAGAGTCTGAGCATGCCGCGGCCCTTGAGAGCGCAAAGAATGCCAAGCCTGAATCCCAAAAGGCCCTCCAGGAGATTGAGGCGGTGAGGAAGATAGTGGCAGGTAAGGCATTTAATATGCAAAGCAAGCATGTGAAAGTAAATTAGTTGTTACTTACCCGAGTCCAGAGCTCTCCAGAGGGATTCGCAGATTTGCCCCACAGCGTGTCGGATGCCGCAAAGTTTTACCAGGCCGAGGAGGGAAGCTCGATGGAGAAGTTGTTCTGGTCTCAGTATACTGGGACCGAACACCCGATGCCTATGAGCGTCCAGCTGAAGCAACTGGTCGAGCTGCACAAGGCGGCCGAACATGCCATGAAGGGCTTTAAAGTCCGGTTGTGTCCTGGCGACGCCCTTCCCAACAGCTACTTCGGCTTGGTGAGGCGGCTTGTGGATGCCTACCCACGGCTAGAAGTCATCAAGCGGTCTGTCTGCATCGAGGGTGCACGCCGGGCTTTTGCCCGTGCGAAGGTGCACTGGGCCAGGATGGACGCCAAGAAGCTGGTGAAGGAGGGTCCGCCGCAGGGGAAGGAGCATCGCCACCCTGAGATGTATTATGAGGGTCTCCTGAAGGGTGCCCGTCTTGTAGCGGACAAGTGTGCGAAAGATGTAATATTTGAATGAACTTGCTCGTGTGATCCTGTGGTATGAAAACTTGTTCATATGCGCTATGCAACGCTTGTTTGAATTTAAAATATTGCCTTCTGTTCGGCTGTTTTATCAAATCTGAGAGACGGCTAGTCGTCGGCTTCTGCCCCTATGCCACAAATGCTGGGGTGTTCGGGATAAACCTAAGCACTCTTGTTCCCATTTTTGGGTCCTTCGAGGGAGGTGCTCAGCGCGACGAACAAGGCAATCGGACTATAATGCTTTATGACTCTCAATTAGCCATAGAATTCTATAATTTTAAATTTTGGTGAAGCCCCTAGTATTCGGAAGGCCGAATTTGGGGCGCTATACACGCCTTAAGCCGAACAAAGCCGACTCCTCGCTCTAAGCGGCATAAGTCTTTAGGGAATCGAAACCTCTCGAACAGCGACCAGTCTCTTGCCTTATCATGACAGTCAGTTTTAGCTTTCTCTACTGAGGTTCTTAGCCTAGCTGAACAGGGGCACAATCTCAGTAGTTCTCCCAGTGCTACCTTAGCCGATATAGCAGAACGTAATGTACCAAAACATGGGAGCCGGGCAAACCCAACTATTGACCCAAGACATGATTCGGAGCTGATGCATATAATGCTATAAGTTTGGGGTGCTGCACTGTCTAAAGTGTTCGGACTTCTCACGCCGTATTATGGAGTATGCTTAAGCCCCTAGCGTATTGGTCGTACCAGAGTGTACGGGTGCTGGATGTCATGAATGAACATATGTATATATATAAAAAGAAGAATAAAGAATGCGATAATAGTCTAGTGCTATGCATTGTTTATTATAAAAGGTGTGTTAAAGCAGAATGATACAAGTGGTACGGTAAGCAAAAAGTAGGACTATTTGACATGTCCCCTCCAAGGGCAAGCTAAGGAATGGTATTTAGAGCGAGTATTTCACTCGTTGTCAGAGACCACCTAGGAGTTCCGTGGTGCGACGTAGCTTTCTGCCTCCTTGGTTGATGCATCATGTGTTCGGCAATCATACTGCCGGACAGGGTTTCCAGAGATTAAGGTCCTAAAAGAGAGAAAAATAACAAAGCAGGAAGCCCCTAGTGCGGTTGAGCTGCGTCTTGGGGCGTGCCGTAGTCGTGCGCCCTCCCCACCTGTGCCCATGGTATTTTCAATGCGTAATTATGCAAGCTCGGAACGTGCTAGGTGGTCTTGCTGCCCATTACTCTGGGCGCGCTTGAAGGTGTCCGGGTCCTTAATCGCCGAACTAGTGGATTGCCTTAAGAGGCTGCTTTGCGCTTCTGCTACCAAGGCCGCAGTGTGCTCCTCCGTGCGGAGAGAGCGCTCTGTGTTTCCATTAACTATGATGACCCCCCAAGGTCCTGGCATCTTGAGCTTGAGGTATGCATAATGCGGTACCACATTGAATCTCGCAAATGCGGTTCGCCTGAGCAGTGCATGATAGCCACTATGGAACGGGACTATATCGATGATTAACTCCTCGCTTCGGGAGTTATTCGGGGATCCGAATACCACTTTCCAATATCATTGAGCCTGTGTAATGGGCCTCTACACCTGGTATAACGCCTTTGAAGGTCGTTTTTGTGGGTTTGATCCTTGAGGGGTCTATACCCATTTTGCACACTGTGTCCTGATAAAGCAAGTTCAGGCTGCTGCTACTATCCATAAGGACTCGAGTGAGATAAAATCCGTCAATGATTGGGTCTAGGACAAGTGCGGTGAATCCGCCATGACGGATACTAGTGGGGTGGTCCCTGCGATCGAAGGTGATCGGGCAAGAGGACCATGGGTTGAACTTTGGGGCGACTGGCTCCAACGCATATACGTCCCTTAGCGCATGCTTCCGCTCCCTCTTGGGGATGTAGGTTGCTTATATCATGTTCACTGTCTGCACTTGTGGGGGGGACATCTTCTGTCCTCCGATGTTCGGCTGCCGGGGCTTGATACGTCTCCAACTTATTTATAATTTTTGATTGCTCCATGCTATATTGTCTACTATTTTGGACTATATTGGGCTTTATTTTCCAATTTTATATTATTTTTGGGACTAACCTATTAACCAGAGGCCCAGCCCAGAATTGTTGTTTTTTATGTATTTCAGTGTTTCGGATAAACAGAATATCAAATGGAGTCCAAACGGAATGAAATCTTCGGAAACGTGATTTTCTCACCGAACGTGATCCAGGAGACTTGGACCCTATTGCAAGGGATCAAAGAGGAGGTCACGAGGGTGGGGGGCGCCCCCCCTAGGGCGCGCCCCCCTGCCTCGTGGGCCCCTCGATGCTCCACCGACGTACTCCTTCCTCCTATATATACACACGTACCCCCAAATGATCAGAACAGGAGCCAAAAACCTAATTCCACCGCCACAAATTTCTGTACCTACGAGATCCCATCTTGGGGCCTGTTCCGGAGCTCCGCCGGAGGAGGGCCGTCATCACGGAGGGCTTCTACATCATCCTAGCCCCTCCGATGAAGTGTGAGTAGTTTACCTCAGACCTTGGGGTCCATAGTTAGTAGCTAGATGGCTTCTTCTCAATACAAAGTTCTCCCCCCTCTCTTGTGGAGATCTATTCGATGTAATCTTCTTTTTGCGGTGTGTTTGTTGAGAACGATGAATTGTGGGTTTATGATCAAGTCTATCTATGAATAATATTTGAATCTTATCTGAAATCTTTTATGCATGATTGGTTATCTTTGCAAGTCTCATTGAATTATCCGTTTGGTTTGGCCAACTAGATTGGTAGTTCTTGCCATGGGATAAGTGCTTAGCTTTGGGTTCGATCTTGCGGTGTCCTTACCCAGTGACAGAAGGGGCAGCAAGGCACGTATTGTATCGTTGCCATCGAGGATAACAAGATGGGGTTTATTTCATATTGCATGAATTTATCTCTCTACATCATGTCATCTTGCTTAAGGCGTTACTCTGTTTTTAACTTAATACTCTAGATGCATGCTGGATAGCGGTCGATGAGTGGAGTAATAGTAGTAGATGCAGAATCGTTTTGGTCTACTTATCACGGACGTGATGCCTATATACATGATCATGCCTTGATATTCTCATAATTATGCTCAATTCTATAAATTGCTCAACAGTAATTTGTTCACCCACCGTAGAATACTTATGCTCTTGAGAGAAGCCACTAGTGAAACCTATGGCCCCTGGGTCTATTCTCATCATACCAATCTCCATCACTTTAATATTGTTTTGCTTTTTACTTTGCTTTTACTTTTTACTTTGCATCTTTATACCAAAAATACCAAAAATATTATATCTATCAGATCTCACTCTCGTAAGTGACCGTGAAGGGCTTGACAACCCCTAATCGCGTTGGTTGCGAGTAGCTATCGCTTTGTGCAGGTACGAGGGACTTGAGCGTGGGCTCCTACTATATTGATACCTTGGTTCTCAAAAACTGAGGGAAATACTTACGCTACTCTGCTGCATCATCCCTTCCTCTTCGGGGAAAACCAATGCAAGCTCAAGACGTAGCAAGAAGGATTTCTGGCACCGTTGCCGAGGAGTCTACGCAAAAAGTCAATATACCAAGTACCCATCACAATCCCTATCTCTCGCATTACATTATTTGCCATTTGCCTCTCGTTTTCCTCTCCCCCCAATTCACCCTTGCTGTTTTATTCGCCCTCTCTCTCTATCCTCCCTCTCTGTTTGCCTCTTTTATCTGCTTGCTTTTTGTTTGCTCATGTGTTAGATTGCTTGTTTGTCACGATGGCTCAAGATACTACCAAATTGTGTGACTTCACCAATACCAATAATAATGATTTCCTTAGCACTCCGATTTCTCCTCTTACCGATGCTGAATCTTGTGAAATTAATACTGCTTTGTTGAATCTTATTATGAAAGATCAATTCGCCGTCCTTCCTAGCGAAGATGCCGCTACTCATCTGAATAGCTTCGTTGATTTATGTGATATGCAAAAGAAGAAAGATGTCAATAATGATGTCGTTAAATTGAAGCTATTTCCTTTTGCGCTTAGAGATCGTGCTAAAGCTTGGTTTTCATCTTTGCCTATGAATAGTACTGATTCATGGAACAAGTGCAAAGATCCTTTTATCTCTAAGTATTTTCCTCCCGCTAAGATCATCTCTCTTAGAAACGATATTATGAACTTTAAACAACTTGATCATGAACATGTTGCACAAGCTTGGGAGAGAATGAAATTAATGATACGTAATTGCCCTACTCATGGTTTGAATTTGTGGATGATTATATAGAATTTTTATGCCGGATTGAATTTTGCTTCTAGAAATCTTTTAGATTCGGCCGTGGGAGGTACTTTTATGGAAATCACTTTAGGAGATGCTACTAAACTCTTAGATAATATTATGGTTAATTATTCTCAATGGCACACTGAAAGATCATCTAATAAAAAAGTGCATGCGATAGAAGAAATTAATGTGTTGAGTGGAAGGATGGATGAACTTATGAAATTATTTGCTACTAAGAGTGTTTCTTCTGATCCTAATGATATGCCTTTGTCTACTTTGATTGAGAATAACAATGAGTCTATGGATGTGAATTTTTTTGGTAGGAATAATTTTGGTAACAACGCTTATAGAGGGTATTTTAATCCTAGGCCATATCCTAGTAATCCTTCTAATAATTATGGGAATTCCTACAACAACTCTTATGGAAATTATAATAAGATGCCCTCTGATTTTGAATCTAATATTAAAGAATTTATTTCTTCGCAAAAGAATTTTAGTGCTATGATTGAAGAAAAATTGCTTAAGATTGATGATTTGGCTAGGAACGTTGATATAATTGCTCTTGATGTTGATGCTTTGAAACGTAGATCTATTCCACCTAAGCAAGATATCAATGAGTCTCTTAAAGCCATGAGAATTTCAATTGATGAGTGTAAAGAAAGAACCGCTAGGATGCATGCTTCCAAAGATGCCTTTATTAAAGCGTGTTCTTCCAATTCCTATGAAAATCAAGATGAAGATCTAAAAGTTATTGACGTGTCTCCAATTAAATCTTTATTTTGCAAAATGAATCTTGATGAAACTGAATATGATGTTCCTTTACCTAGAAGGCATTCTAAAAATTCGGAGTATTTAGATCTTAATGATGAAATTGATGAAAGTGGGAGTGAAAGAAATACAAATCTAGATGTTGCTAAACCCACTATATTGGATTTCAAGGAATTTAATTATGAAAGTTGCTCTTTAATTGATTGTATTTCCTTGTTGCAATCCATGCTAAATTCTCCACATGCTTAGAGTCAAAATGAAGCCTTCACCGAACATATTGCTGATGCCTTGATGCAATATTATGAAGAAAAACTTGAGTTGAAAGTTTCTATCCCTAGAAAACTCTATGATGAGTGGGAACCAACTATTAAAATTAAAATTAAAGATCATGAGTTTTATGCTCTGTGTGATTTGGTTGCTAGTGTCTCTACTATTCCCAAGACTTTGTGTGATTTACTAGATTTCCGTAATTTTGATGATTGCTCTCTAAACTTGCATCTTGCGGATTCCACTATTAAGAAACCTATGGGAAGAATTAATGATGTTCTTATTGTTGCAAATAGGAATTATGTGCCCGTAGATTTCATTGTTCTTGATATAGATTGCAATCCTTCTTGCCCTATTATTCTTGGTAGACCTTTCCTTAGAACGGTTGGTACAATTATTGATATGAAGGAAGGGAATATTAGATTTCAATTTCCATTAAAAAAGGGCATGGAACAATTTCCAAGAAAGAAAATAATTATGGATTGCCTACCAAAGATGGCAATACCTAGATCTATCCTCGCTTTTATGCCTAGCTAGGGGCGTTAAACGATAGCGCTTGTTGGGAGCCAACCCAATTTTATTTTTATTCCTTGCTATTTGCTCCTGTTTAGTAATAAATAAATTATTTAGCCTCTGTTTTGGTTGTGTTTTTTGTGTTTAATTAGTGTTTGTGCCAAGTAGAACCGTTGGGAAGACTTGGGGAAAGTCTTGTTGAACTTGCTGTAAAAAACAGAAACTTTAGCGCTCACAAGAACTGCTGTCATTTTTATTTGAAGAGTGATATTTAGTTAATTCTTTTTGAAGATGATTAATAGATAAATTCCTCACGTCCAGAAATTTATTTTAGAATTTTTGGGGTTCCAGATCTTGCGCTATATACAGATTACTACAGACTGTTCTGTTTTTGACAGGTTCTGTTTTTCGTGTGTTGTTTGCTTATTTTGATGAATCTATGGCTAGTAAAATTGATTATAATACATAGAGAAGTTGGAATACAGTAGGTTTAACACAAATATAAATAAAGAATGAGTTCATTACATCACCTTCAAGTGGTCTTTTGTTTTCTTTCGCTAACGGAGCTCACGAGTTTTCTATTTTGAGTTTTGTGTTGTGAAGTTTTCAAGTTTTGGGTAAGAATTTGATGGATTATGGAACAAGGAGTGGCAAGAGCCTAAGATTGGGGATGCCCATGGCACCCCCAAGATAATCCAAGGACACCAAAAAGTCAAAGCTTGGGGATGCCCCGGAAGGCATCCCCTCTTTCCGTCAACTTCCATCGGTAATTTACTTGGAGCTATATTTTTATTCACCAACATGATATGTGTTTTGCTTGTAGCATCTTGTATTATTTGTGTCTTTATTTGTTAGTATGCCACAATCATACTTGCTGTACACACCTTTTGAGAGAGCCATACATGAATTAAAATTTGATAGAATACTCTATGTGCTTCACTTATATCTTTTGAGCTAAATAGTTTTTCTCTATGTGCTTCACTTATATCCTTTGAGCTAGATAATTTTGCTCTATGTGCTTCACTTATATCTTTTGAGCTAGATAATTTTGCTCTATGTGCTTAACTTAGATCTTTTAGAGCATGGTGGTGGATTCGTTTTAAAGAAACTATTGATCTCTCATGCTTCACTTAAATTAATTTGAGAGTCTCTTAATAGCATGGTAATTTGCCTAATAATAATATGCTTGGTATTCAAGATTTGTGAAACTTTCTTTTGAATGTGTTGAATACTAAGAAAATATTGAAGCATGATAATTGTTTTGAGATATGGAGGTGATAATATTAAAGTCATGCTAGTTGAGTAGTTGTGAATTTAAAGAATACTTGTGTTGAAGTTTGTGATTCCCGTAGCATGCACGTATGGTGAACCATTATGTGATGAAGTCGGAGCATGATTTATTTATTTATTGTCTTCCTTATGAGTGGCGGTCGGGGATGAGCGATGGTCTTTTCCTACCAATCTATCCCCCTAGGAGCATGCGCGTAATAATTTGCTTTGATAACTTCTAGATTTTTGCAATAAGTATATGAGTTCTTTATGACTAATGTTGAGTCCATGGATCATATGCACTCCCACCCTTCCACCCTTGCTAGCCTCTCCAATACCGCGCAACTTTCGCCGGTATCATACACCTACCATATACCTTCCTCAAAACAGCCACCATACCTACCTATTATGGCATTTCCACAGCCATTCCGAGATATATTAACTTTCCACCATCTAGTTCATCATGACACATCCATCATTGTCATATTGCTTAGCACGATCATGTAGTTGACATAGTATTTGTGACAAAGACACTGTTCATAATTCTTTCATACTTGTCACTCTTGATTCATTGCATATCCCGGTACACCGCCGGAGGCATTCATATAGAGTCATACATTGTTTTAGTATCGAGTTGTAATATCCGTGGAGGTAAACTCCATGATCAGTGCCCAATCGGATTCGATAGGCACAGGCGCAGACGGTTCGGAGTCCGTGGCCAGGGAGGAATCCGGTAGTTCGGTGTCACGGCTCTCGCAAAGGGTAAGGTCGATACTCGGCTCGATCGCTGATGAGAGTGCAGCCTCCGTGGCGGGGTCTATCCATCCGCACATGGATGGCGCAACTGGCTCCGAATTGAGGGTCAGAGCGATTGCCGGCGGGATCTCCAGGACACTGTCCGATGGCAGTGCTAAATCATGCTCATCGTGACCGTGTGGCGCACTAAGCAGGGGCTCGAATCCATCGAAGATCAAGTCTCCGCGTATATCGGCCGTGTAGTCTAAGCTTCCAAACCTGACCTGATGGCTAGGGGCATAACTCTCGATCTGCTCCAGATGGCCAAGTGAGTTGGCCCGTAGTGCGAAGCCGCCGAACACAAAGATCTGTCCGGGGAGAAAAGTCTCACCCTGGACTGCATCGCTATCGATGACCGAAGGAGCCATCAAGCCTAACGGCGACGACACAGACGAACTCTCAATGAAAGCACCAATGTCGGTGTCAAAACCGGCAGATCTCGGGTAGGGGGTCCCGAACTGTGCGTCTAAGGAGGATGGTAACGGGAGGCAGGGGACATGATGATTTACCCTGGTTCGGGCCCTCTTGATGGAGGTAAAACCCTACGTCCTGCTTGATTATTCTTGATAATATGAGTAGTACAAGAGTTGATCTACCACGAGATCGGAGAGGCTAAACCCTAGAAGCTAGCCTATGGTATGATTGTATGTTGTCCTACAGACTAAAACCCTCCGGTTTATATAGACACCGGAGGGGGCTAGGGTTACACAAGGTCGGTTACAAAGGAGGAGATATACATATCCGTATTGCCTAGCTTGCCTTCCACACCAAGTAGAGTCCCATTCGGACACGGGACGAAGTCTTCAATCTTGTATCTTCATAGTCCAACTGTCCGTCCAAAGGATATAGTTCGGCTGTCCGGAGACCCTGTAATCCAGGACTCCCTCACATGGCTTATGTGATATGGGTGCTAGTGTCAGTGCAATACCTTATACTCTATATAAAGAAATTATGCATGATACTGCACCTGCTGTGATATAAGATATTGATGTTACTATTAAACATGCCAATAGAGATACTATTTCACCAGTTGGGATTGTTAGAGATGTTGAAGTCTTATGTGGGAAAGTTAAATATCCTACTGATTTTCTTGTTCTTTCTTCCCCATAAGATGACTTTTCCCCATTATATTTGGTAGACCCTTCTTGAATACTGTTAATGCTAAGATAGACTACAAAAAGGATGTTGTTTTTGTTGGTTTAGGGGATATGTCTCATGATTTTAATTTTGCTAAATTTCGTAGTGCCTCATGATAAATAATTGCCTAGTAAAGATGAAATTATAGGTCTTGCTTCTATTGCCGTGCCTCCTAATGATACTTTAGAACTATATTTGCTAGACCATGAAAATGATATGTTTATGAATGACAGAAGGGAAATAGATGAAGTATTCTTTAAACAGGGACCTATTTTGAAACACAACTTGCCTGCTGAAATTCTAGGGGATCCTCCTCCACCCTAGGGTGATCCCATGTTTGAGCTTAAACCATTACCTGATACTCTTAAATATGCTTATCTTGATGAAAAGAAGATATATCCTGTTATTATTGGTGCTAACCTTATAGAACAGGAAGAAGAGAAATTATTGAAAACTCTGAAGAAGCACTGTGCTGCTATTGGATATACTCCTGATGATCTTAAGGGTGTTAGTCCCACTCTATGCCAGCACAAAATAAAATTGGAGAAAGATGCTAAACCGGTTGTTGATCACCAACGACGGTTAAACCCTAGGATAAAAGAAGTGGTAAGAAATGAAATACTAAAGCTTCTGGAGGCAGGTATAATTTATCCCGTTGCTAATAGTCAGTGGGTAAGTCCTATCCATTGTGTCCCTAAGAAGGGAGGTATTACTGTTGTTCCTAATGATAAAGATGAATTGATCCCACAAAGAATTGCTACGGGTTATATAATGGTAATTGATTTTCACAAATTAAATAAATCTACTAGAAAAGATCATTACCCTTTACCTTTTATTGATCAAATGCTAGAAATATTATCCAAACATACACATTTTTGCTTAATAGATGGCTATTCTGGTTTCTCTCAAAAACCTATGTCAAAAGAGGATCAGGAAAAGACCACTTTTACTTGCCCTTTCGATACCTTTTCTTATAGACATATGCCTTTTGGTTTATGTAATGCACCTGCTACCTTTCGAAGATTTATGACTGCTATATTCTCTGACTTTTATGAAAAGATTGTTGGGTTTTCATGGATGATTTTTCTGTATATGGAACTTCTTTTGATGATTGCTTAAGCAACCTTGATCGAGTTTTGCAGAGATGTGAAGAAACTAATCTTGTCTTGAATTGGGAGAAGTGCCACTTTATGGTTAACGAAGGTATTGTCTTGGGGCATAAAATTTCTGAAAGAGGTATTGAAGTTGATAAAGCTAAAGTTGATGCTATTGAAAAGATGTCGTGTCCTAAGGACATTAAAAGTATAAGAAGTTTCCTTGGTCATGTCGGTTTTTATAGGAGGTTCATGAAAGACTTCTCAAAAATTTCTACACCTCTAACTAATATTTTACAAAAAGATGTTCCTTTTGTCTTTGATGATGATTGTGTAGAAGCATTTGAAATACTTAAGAAAGCCTTGATTTCTGCACCTATTTGTTCAGCCTCCTGATTGGAATTTACCCTTTGAAATTATGTTTGATGCTAGTGATTATGTTGTAGGTGTTGTTCTAGGACAAAGAGTTGATAAGAAATTAAATGTTATCCAATATGCTAGTAAAACTCTATACGGTGCCCAAAGAAATTATGCTACTATTGAAAAGGAATTTTTAGTGGTTGTATTTGATTGTGATAAGTTTAGACCTTATATTGTTGATTCTAAAGTAACTGTTCACACTCATCATGCTTCTATTAAATATCTTATGGAAAAGAAAGATGCTAAATCTATACTTATTAGATGGGTTATCTTGCTACAAGAATTTGATTTGAATATTATGGATAGAGAGAGAGTTGAGAACCCCGTTGCAGACAACTTGTCTAGGTTAGAGAATGTTCTTGATGACCCACTACATATAGATGATAGCTTTCCTGATGAACAATTAGCTATCATAAATGCTTCTCGTACTGCTCCATGGTATGCTGATTATGCTAATTATATTGTTGCTAAATTTATACCACCTAGTTTCACATACCAGCAAAAGAAAAAGTTCTTCTATGATTTAACACATTACTTTTGGGATGACTCACACCTTTATAAAGAAGGAGTAGATGGTGTTATTAGACGTTGTGTACCTGAGCATGAACAGGAAAAGATCCTACGCAAGGGTCACTCTTGGCTTATGGAGGACACCATGCTGGAGATAGAACTGCACATAAGGTATTGCAATACGGTTTTTATTGGCCTACTCTCTTCAAGGATGCCCGTAAGTTTGTCTTGTCTTGTGATGAATGTCAAAGAATTGGTAATATTAGTAGACGTCAAGAAATTCCTATGAATTATTCACTTGTTATTGAACCATTTGATGTTTGGGGCTCTGATTATATGGGACCATTTCCTTCCTCTAATGGGTATACACATATTTTAGTTGTTGTTGATTACGTTACTATGTGGGTAGAAGCTATTCCAACTAGTAGTGCTGATCATAACACCTCTATTAAGATGCTTAAAGAAGTTATTTTTCCGAGGTTTTTAGTCCCTAGATACTTAATGACTGATGGTAGCTCACATTTTATTCATGGTGCCATTCGTAAAATGCTTGCTAAGTATGATGTTAATCATAGAATTGCATCTCCATATCACCCACAGTCTAGTGGCCAAGTAGAACTGAGTAATAGAGAGCTTAAATTAATTATGCAAAAGACTGTTAATAGATCTAGAAAGAATTGTTCAAAGAAACTTGATGATGAATTATGGGCCAATGGAACTGCATATAAAAATCCTATGGGTATGTCTCCGTATAAAATGGTTTATGGAAAAGCATGTCACTTACCTCTCGAACTAGAACATAAGGCATATTGGGCCATTAAAGAGCTCAATTATGATTCCAAACATGCCGGTGAGAAGAGATTATTTGACATTAGCTCACTTGATGAGTTGAGAACCCAGGCCTATGAGAATGCCAAACTGTTTAAAGAAAAAGAAAGATGGCATGACAAAAGGATACACAAACGTGAGTTTAATGTAGGTGATTGTGTTCTGTTATATAACTCTCGTTTAAGATTTTTTGCAGGAAAACTCCTCTCTAAATGGGAAGGTCATTACGTTATCGAGGAGGTCTATCGTTCCGGTGCCATAAAAATCAACAACTTTGAAGGCACAAATACGAGGGTGGTGAACGGTCAAAGAATCAAACATTATATCTCATGTAATCCCATAAATGTTGAAACTAATGTAATTGACACCGTAATCCCATAGGAGTATATAAGGGACACTTTCCAGAGTGCTTCAGACTACGAAAAGGAATAGGTATGTGGTACGGTAAGTAAACCGACTCCAAAACAATTCTAATAGCAATTTTTCTCCGTTTTGGAATATGTAAAAAAATAGGAAAATAAGAAGCAGTCCGGAAGGACATGAGGGGTCCATGAGGGTGGAGGGCGCGCCCTACCCCCCTGGGCGTGCCCCTACCTCCTGGGGACCTTGTGTGCTCTCTGGACTCCGATTTCTTGCACGATACTTCTTTTAGTCGGTAAAAATTCATTATATAATCTACCAAAGGTTTTGATCATCGTACCACGAAATTATCCTTTGTTTTTGTTTCGAGCTATTTTCTGCCAGAGTTGTCAAGGCCAGGCATCATGACGTCCCCCTCCTCCAACAATGAGGGAGACGATGCTTGGCTAATAAAGATAGAGCTGAAGAGAGAAGAACCCCGGGAGATCAACAAGGTTGATGGGATCAACAAGGCCACGGAGGATCAAACTCCGGTAGCAGAAGGACAAGACATCCTCCAACCTCATTACGATCTTCTTACCCCTACTGAAATTGAAGCTTTCAAGATGATTGAAATAGTTCGGGTGCAGAACAAGTATCTAACTCGTGAAAATATTCTGTTGCAAGAGCATATCACCGCACTCAAGGGCATTATTTGTAAGTTGGAGCACCTCCTGCGCTCGATGCTGGACGACAAGCCTACGTCATCAACAATCTTTTCTTCACCACCAAGGTAGAACTGAGTATCGGGTATGGGCACTCCCTTTGGCAACTGCCAAGCTTGGGGGAGTGCCCGGTATCGTATCACCATCACACTTCTATCTTTACCATTTTTCTTAGTTCGATCCTTTTGATTATATCTTGATCTAGTAGAATAAAGTTTAGTATGATCTAGCTTTGAGTTAAGTGTTGATCCTTATCTATGTAATCGAGTCCTTGAGCTATATATAATAAAGATTAGTTTTGAGTCAAGGGCTTGGTTATCTTGCTATGATCTTGAGGGAATAAAAAAAGAGAGAAAGAATAAAAAGAAATAAAGAGATCATATTGATCTTATGGAGCGAAATGACTTCACATGTAAAGAGTATGATAAATAAAAGTTGTTGAGAGTTGACAAACATAGTTTTAGTCATCGTTGCAATCCATTTGAAGTAATAAAGAAAGAGAGGTTTTCACATATAAATATACTATCTTGGACATCTTTTATGATTGTGAGCACTCATTAAAATATGACATGCTAAAAAGTTGACGTTGGACAAGGAAGACAACATAATGGGTTATGTTTTCTTACATCCAAAACAAATTATATTGTCATGGATCATCCAACACGTTGAGCTTGCCTTTCCCTCTCATGCTAGCCAAATTCTTTGCACCAAGTAGAGATACTACTTGTGCTTCCAAATATCCTTAAACCCAGTTTTGCCATGAGAGTCCATCATATCTGCCTATGGATTGAGTAAGATCCTTCAACTAAGTTGTCATTGTTGCAAGCAATAAATATTGCTCTCTAAATATGTATGATCTATTAGTGTGGAGAAAATAAGTACGATCTTGTGATGTGGAAGAAATAAAAGCGATGGACTGCATAATAAAGGTCCATATCACAAGTGGCAATATCAAGTGACGTTCTTTCGCATTAAAATTTCGTGCATCCAACCATAAAAACACATGACAATCTCTGCTTCCCTCTGCGAAGGGCCTATCTTTTATTTTTGTCTTATACCTTGTACAAGAGTCATGGTAATCTTCACCATTCCGTTTTACATTTTATCCTTTGGAAAGCACTGTGTGTTGGAAAGATCCTAATATATATAGCTAAGTGGATGTGGGTTTTCATAAACTATTATTGTTGACATTACCCTTGAGGTAAAAGGTTGGGAAGAAAAACTATAAGCCCCTATCTTTCTCTATGTCCGATTAAAGCTTCATACCCATAAGTATTGCGTGAGTGTTAGCAATTGTGAAAGACTAAATGATAGTTGAGTATGTGGACTTGCTGAAAAGTTCTTATATTGACTTTTTCTGATGTTATGATAAATGACAATTGCTTCAATGGTTGAGATTCTAGTTTGTTAGTTTTCAATGAAGTTTTTGATTCATACTTTACATTGTGAATAGATTGTTACTTTAGCATAAGAAATCATATGACAATATATATGTTGTTGTTCTAAGAATGATCATGATGCCCTCATGTCCGTATTTTATTTTTCTCGACACCTCTATCTCTAAACATGTGGACATATTTTTCGATACCGGCTTCCGCTTGAGGACAAGCGAGGTCTAAGCTTGGGGGAGTTGATACGTCCATTTTGCATCATGCTTTTATATCGATATTTATTGCATTATGGGATGTTATTACACATTATGTCACAATACTTATGCCTATTCTCTCTTATTTTACAAGGCTTGCACGAAGAGGGAGAATGCCGACAGCTGGAATTCTGGGCTGGAAAAGGAGCAAATATTAGAGACCTATTCTGCACAACTCCAAAAGTCCTGAAACTCCACGAAAATCAGTTTTGGAATATATAAAAAATATTGGGCGAAGAAAGCACCAGAGAGGCCTACCCACCGTTCCCGAGGGTGGGGGGCATGCTCTACCCCCTGGGCGCGCCTCCCTGCCTCTTGGGCCCCCTGGCAGGCCTTCGGTGCCCATCTTTTGCTATATGAAGTCTTTCGCCCCGGAAAAAATAAGGAGGAAGCTTTCAGGATGAAGCGTCACTGTCTCGAGGCAGAACCTTGGCGGAACCAATCTAGGGCTTCGGTGGAGCTGTTCTGCAGGGGAAACATACCTCCTGGAGGGGGAAATCGTACCATCGTCATCACCATCGATCCTCTCATCAGTAGGGGGTCAATTTCCATCAACATCTTCACCAGCAACATCTCCTATCAAACCCTAGTTCATCTCTTGTATCAAATCTTTGTCTCAAAACCTCAGATTGGCACCTGTGGGTTGATAGTAGTGTTGATTACTCCTTGTAGTTGATGCTAGTTGGTTTATTCGGTGGAAGATTATATATTCAGATCCTTTATGCATATTAATACCCATCTAATTATGAACATGAATATGATTTGTGATTAGTTAAGTTTGTTCCTGAGAACATGGGAGAAGTCTTGCTATAAGTTTAGTCATGTGAATTTGGTATTCGTTCGATATTTTGATGAGATGTATGTTGTCTTTCCTCTAGTGGTGTCATGTGAACGTAGACTACATGACACTTCACCATTGTTTGGGCCTAGGAGAAGGCATTGGGAAGTAATAAGTAGATGATGTGTTGCTAGAGTGACAGAAGCTTAAACCCTAGTTTATGCGTTTCTTCGTAAGGGGCAGATTTGGATCCATATGTTTCATGCTATGGTTAGGTTTACTTTAATACTTTTTTGTAGTTGTGCATGCTTGCAAGAGGTGTTAATCATAAGTGGGATGCTTTTCCAATTAAGGGTAGTACCTAAGCACTGGTCCACCCACATATCAAATTATCAAAGTAAGGAACGTGAATCATACGAGCATGATGAAAACTAGCTTGACGATAATTCCCATGTGACCTCAGGATTGCTTTCCTTTATATAAGAGTTTGTCCAGGCTTGACCTTTGCTACAAAAAGGATTGGGCCACCTTGCTGCACCTTATTTACTTTTATTACTTGTTACCCGTTACGAATTATCGTATCACAAAACTATCTATTACCGATAATTTCAGTGCTTGCAGAGAATACCTTACTGAAAATTGCTTGTCATTTCCTTCTGCTCCTCATTGGGTTTGACACTCACTTATTGAAAGGACTACGATAGATCCCCTAAACTTGTGGTCATCATGCCTCCCCACCGCCTGTTGACCACCCGACTCTCGGCGACCGTCTCGGCTGTCATGAAGGAGTCGAAGAGAACGACACCCGCCACCGGATCGACCGTCTGGCCCGATCCCTAGCGTTGGAAGCAGAAGATGCAATCGGCTCGCCTTGTTTTCGCCTCCGCAATCGCGATGAGCCCTTCCCCAAAGGGTTCTCGCTCCCAAGAGACACACCCAAGTACAACGGCTCCGTGAAGCCGGTGGATTAGCTGGTGGATTATTCCACAGCCCTGAACATAGCAAACAGCAACAAGCACGTTGCCGTGAAGTATGTTCTGCTCATGCTCCAGGGCACGACCGGGACATGGCTGAACAGCCTGAAGCCCCGCAACGTCAACAGCTGGATTGTTTTCACCAAAGTCGTCATCCACAACTTCACTAGAACCTACAAGCAGCTGCCCAAGCCTCGCCAGCTTTCTCTGTGCGTCCCAGGCCCCACCGAGTGCACTCACAACTACTTGACGCGGTGGGCCGAACTGCACAACTCGTGCAAAAGGAGGCACGAGGTGCAAGCCATTGAGTATTTCACTGCCGGGTGCCGAGAGGGCACCTTGCTCAAACACTGACTCCCCTGCAACAAGCTGGCTACACTCGATGAGCTGCTGATCATAGCGGACAAGCATGCCACGGCCGACTCCTCCATGAAGTCGGAGCTCCAAGTCGATGCGACCGGAAAGGTGCTCCCACCGGCTCCCCGGACGCCGGATGGGGACAACAATCGGTGCTAGCAGCAGAACGACAACAAGCGCAAGGCCCTGCAGTCGGCTCCCACCAGTCGGCAGGTGGCGACAGTTGAGGACCAACAGCCGGAGGGGCAACACGGCCCAAAGCGTCAGAAGGGAGGAAAGCCAGCTCGGCTGCATGCCTTCTCCTATGAGCAAACCCTTGATGCTCCCTGCAATTTCCACAGTGGCGCGAAGCCGTCTAACCACAGCACCCGGAAGTGCCACTAGCTCACTCGAATCTCCATGGGAGAAGGACTGCTGCCTCCTCCGCCTGCTGGCCAGCCGCCGCCTCCTCCCCAGCAGCCGGCGGCCCGTCCAGCAGTCGGCGCTGTCCAACATGAATACCCCGACGAGCATGGAGCTTACGTCATCTTCACTAGTGTGGCAGGTGACCGGCACAGCAGACGTCAGCAGTGCCATGAAGTAAATGTCGTTGCCTCAGCTACCCCAGAGATCGTGCACTGGTCTGAGAAGCCGATCAGCTGGAGCCGTGTAGACCACCCAGAAGTGATGCCTTCTCTGGGTTCCTATGCTCTGGTGTTGGATGCCACCCTTGCAACGGAGAGGCGAGCTGCTCGTTTCTCCTGAATTCTGATAGATGGTGGTAGCAGCATCAACATCATCTACCGTGACACCATGGAGAAGTTTTGCATCAAAGAGAGACAGCTCCAGCCCAGTCGGACTATGTTTCATGGCATTGTGCCTGGCCTTTCCCGCACACCAATTGACAAGATCAAGATAGACGTCCTCTTCAGAGACAAAGATAACTTCCACCGCGAGGAAATTTGGTTCGAGGTGGTTGACCTAGAGAGTCCTTATCATGTGCTCCTAGGCCGACCAGCTCTAGCCAAGTTCATGGCAGTACCTCATTATGCCTACCTCAAGATGAAGATGCCGGGAACCAAGGGCATTATCACGTTAGCTAGGGACTACAAGAGGTTGGCCGCGTGTGCTGCAGCTAGCAGTCGGCTGGCCGAGTCCCTTGTGATTGCCACTGAGAAGAAGCTCCTGGACCGAGTTGTGGCCATGGCCAGCAAGCAGTCGGACTTTTCGCCAGAGCCCAAAGAATCAGAGGCCCAGGGCTCCTTCCAGCTGACCAAAGAGACAAAGAATATCCCCTTGGACCCCAAGCACCCGGAGAGGTGATGACCCCCAAGTATAGGGGATCTATCATAGTCCTTTCGATAAGTAAGAGTGTCAAACCCAACGAGGAGCAGAAGGAAATGATAAGCGGTTTTCAGCAAGGTATTCTCTGCAAGTACTGAAATAAGTGGTAACAGATAGTTTTGTGATAGGATAAATTGTAACGAGCAATAAGTAACAAAAGTAAATAAAGTGCAGCAAGGTGGCCCAATCCTTTTGTAGCAAAGGACAAGCCGGAACAAACTCTTATAATAGGAAAAGCGCTCCCGAGGACACATGGGAATATCGTCAAGCTAGTTTTCATCACGTTCATATGATTCACGTTCGATACTTTGATAATTTGATATGTGGGTGGACCGGTGCTTGGGTGTTGTTCTTACTTGAACAAGCATCCCACTTATGATTAACCTCTATTGCAAGCATCCGCAACTACAACAAAAGTATTAAGGTAAACCTAACCATAGCATGAAACATGTGGATCCAAATCAGCCCCTTACGAAGCAACGCATAGACTAGGGTTTAAGCTTCTGTCACTCTAGCAACCCATCATCTACTTATTACTTCCCAATGCCTTCCTCTGGGCCCAAATAATGGTGAAGTGTTATGTAGTCGACGTTCACATAACACCACTACAACATACATCTTATCAAAATATCAAACGAATACCAAATTCACATGACTACTTATAGCAAGACATCTCCCTTGTCCTCAAGAACGAACGTAATTACTCACAAATCATATTCATGTTCATAATCAGAGGGGTAATAATATGCATATAGGATCTGAACATATGATCTTCCACCAAATAAACCAACTAGCATCAACTACAAGGAGTAATCAACACTACTAGCAACCTACTAGCACCAATCACGGACATTGAGACAAGAGTTGGATACAAGAGATGAACTAGGGTTTGGAGATGAGATGGTGCTGATGAAAATGTTGATGGAGATTGGCCTCTCCCGATGAGAGGAGCGTTGGTGATGACGACGGTGATGATTTCCCCCTCCGGGAGGGAAGTATCCCCGGCAGAACAGCTCTGCTGGAGCTCTAGATTGGATCCGCCAAGGTTCCGCCTCGTGGCGGCGGAGTCTCGTCCCGAAAAGTTCCTTCTTATTTTTTTCTCATCGAAAGACTTCATATAGGAGAAGATGGACGTCGGAAAGCCACTAGGGGGCCCACGAGGTAGGGGGCCGCTCCCTAGGGGGGGCGCCCCCCACCCTTGTGAGAAGGGTGTGGGCCCCCTGGCCTTCATCTTTTGCGAGGATTTTTCTTTATTTATTTTAAGACATTCCATGGAGTTTCAGGACTTTTGGAGTTGCGCAGAATAGGTATCTAATATTTGCTCCTTTTCCAGCCCAGAATTCCAGCTGCCGGCATTCTCCCTCTTTATGTAAACCATGTAAAATAAGAGAGAATAGCCATAAGTATTGTGACATAATGTGAAATAACAGTCCATAATGTAATAAATATCGATATAAAAGTATGATGCAAAATGGACGTATCAACTCCCCCAAGCTTAGACTTCGCTTGTCCTCAAGCGAAAAGCCGATAAAAATAAATATGTCCTCATGTTTAGAGGTAGAGGCGTCGATAAAATAAAATAAAATACGGACATGAAGGTATCATGATTATTCTCATAACATCAACTTATATAGATTTTTGTCATACGATTACGTATGTTCAAGTGATGATCTATTCGCAATGCAAAAGTATAAATCATAAACCTTATTGGGCTCCAACAAACTATAATCTCAGTCATTGAAGCAATTGCAATTTATCATAACATCGGAAAGAGTCTATGTCAGAGCTAAAAAGCAAGTACACATACTCAACTATCATTTAGTCCTCCATAATTGCTAACACTCACGCAATACTTGTGGTTACAGAGTTTTAATCAGACACAGAGAAATATAGGGGCTTATAGTTTTGCCCCACAACCTTTTACATCAAGGGTAATGTCAACAATAATGGTTCATGCTACCCTACATCCAATTATATATATATATATATCATGTTCTTTCCAACACGCTGAGCTTGCCAAAGGATAAAATGAAAAAGGAAAGGTGAAGATCATCGTGACTCTTGCATAAGGTAGAAGATAATAATAAAGGATAGGCCCTTCGCAGAGGGAAGCAGAGGTTGCCATGCGCTTTTATGGTTGGATGCAAAAAATCTCAGTGCGAAAGAACGTCAGTTTATATGGCCCCTTGTGATATGAACCTTTATTATGCAGTCCGTCACTTTTATTACTTCCACATCACAAGATCGTATAAAGCTTATTTCTCCCACACCAATCAATCACACATATTTAGAGCAATTTTTATTGCTTTGCACCGATGACAACTTACTTGAAGGATCTTACTCAATCCATAGGTAGATATGGTGGACTCTCATGGCAAAACTGGTTTAGGGATTTTGGAAGCACAAGTAGTATTTCTACTTGGTGTTGAGAATTTGGCTAGCATGAGGGGGAAATGCAAGCTCAACAAGTTAGAGGAACCATGAAAACATACTTGCAAGCTCAACAAGTTAGAGGAACCATGACAACATACTTTATCTCAGATATAAGAAAGACATAACTCATCATGTTGTCTTCCTTGTCCAACATCAACTCTATAGCATGCCATATTTTAATGAGTGCTCCCAATCATAAAAGATGTCAATGATAATATATCTATATGTGAAACCTCTCTTTCCTTATTACTTCCTATTAATTGCAACAATGACCAAAGCTATGTCTGCCAACTCCCAAAAACTTTTAATCATCATACTCTTTCTATGTGAAGTCATTACTCTCAATAAGATCAATATGAACTTTTTGTTTCCTTTTTATTCTTTTCTTGTTTCTTTTATTCACCCAAGATTATGGTAAAATAATCAAGCCCTTGACTCAACACTAATCTTTATTATATATAGCTCACGGACTTGATTACATAGAGAGATCATAAAGCAAAACTCAAAACTAGATCATGCCATAAAATTTATTCTACTAGATCAAGATACTACTGATAAGATCGAACTAAGAAAAACAGTAAAGATAGGAGTTGTGATTGTGGTACGATACCGGGGCACCTCCCCCAAGCTAGGCAGTTGCCAAGGGGAGTGCCCATACCCATGTGATTATGTCTCCTTCTTTGTTGTCGATGTAATATTCTTGGCGATGATTCCCCTCAGGATGCGGTTCTCCTCCTCGAGCTTATTGACTTGCTGTTTGAGGTCCATTATTTCCTTACGAAGCTTCCTGTGACAACTAAAGCTCCTTGCACCCAAGGGTGTTGCCTAGCTGCGGGAGAACAAGTGACACTCCTCTTCATATTTTCATAAGAAAGAAATCTAACAGTAGAAGGGATAACCGAGATTGGAATAGCTGAGCTCTGTAGTTCCCCCATCGTGAACCCAGCTCGGAGGCGAGAGGTGACTTCTTGATCCTCCATGGCATCTACTCTCATCAAGTCAGCCTCCATCTCTTCCTCCGTTGATGGCACAAAGTGGTCAGTGTCGCTGTTTGCCCTTAGTTCCGGTGCCGGATTAGATACCCGGCTCTCCGCGATTGACTCTTGAGAAGACATCTTGCCCTAATCTGCAGCAGCAACAGCTCGAAAACAAAAATAGGGGAATTTTGCATGATACGGGAGTCAAAACCTTCGGGAAAATATATAATGAATTTTTACCGACCGAAATATGTATCGTGCAAGAAAACGGAGTCCGGAAGGCACACGAGGTGGTCACGAGGTAGGGGGCGCGCCCACCACCCTCGTGGGGCCCTCGTGTCTTTCCCGGACTGCTGCTTATTTTTCTAATTTTCTAAATATTCCAAAACGGAGAAATATTGCCTTAAAAATTGTTTTGGAGTCGGTTTACTTACCGTACCACATACCTATTCCTTTTTGGAGTCTAAAACGTTCCAGAAAGTGTCCTTTATGTATTCCTCCGGGGTTACGGTTTCAATAATATTGGTTTCAACATTTATGGGATTACCTGAGATATAATGTTTAATTCTTTGACCGTTTACCACCTTCGTATTTGTGCCCTCGAAGTTGTTGATTTTTATGGCACTGGAACGATAGACCTCCTCGATAACGTAGGGGCCTTCCCAGTTAGAGAGAAGTTTTCCTGCAAAAAATCTTAAACGAGAGTTGTATAGCAATACATAGTCACCTACATTAAACTCACGCTTTTATATCCTTTTGTCATGCCACCTTTTAACTTTTTCTATAAACAACTTGGCAATTTCATAAGCTTGGGTTCTCCATTCATCAAGTGAGCTGATATCAAATAACCCCTTCTCACTAGCAAGTTTAAAATCATAGTTGAGTTCTTTAATAGCCCAATATGCCTTATGTTCTAGTTCGAGAGGTAAGTGACATGCTTTTCCATAAACCATTTTATACGGAGACATACCCATAGGATTTTTATATGCAGTTCTATATGCCTGTAATGCATCATCAAGTTTCTTAGACCAGTTCTTTCTAGACCTATTAACAGTCTTTCGCAAAATTAATTTGAGCTCTCTATTGCTCAACTCTACTTGACCACTAGACTGTGGGTGATTAGGAGATGCAATTCTATGATTAACATCATATTTAGCAAGCATTTTACGGAAGGCACCATGAATAAAGTGTGAACCACCATCAGTCATTAAATATCTAGGGACTCCAAACCTCAGAAAAATAACTTCTTTAAGAATTTTAATAGAAGTGTTATGATCAGCACTACTAGTTGGAATAGCTTCTACCCACTTAGTAACGTAATCAAAAGCAACTAGAATATGTGTGTATCCATTAGAGGCAGGAAAAGGTCCCATATAATCAAAGCCCCAAAATCATATGGTTCAATAACAAGTGAATAATTCATAGGAATTTCTTGACGTCTACTAATATTACCAATTCTTTGACATTCATCACAAGACAAGACAAACTTACGGGCATCCTTGAAGAGAGTAAGCCAATAAAAACTAGATTGCAATACCTTATGTGTAGTTCTATCTCCAGCATGGTGTCCTCCATAAGACTCGGAATAACACTTGCGTACGATCTATTCCTGTTCATGCTCAGGTACACAACGTCTAATAACACCATCTACTCCTTCTTTATAAAGATGTGGGTCATCCCAAAAGTAATGTCTCAAGTCATAGAAGAACTTTTTCTTTTGCTGGTAAGTGAAGCTAGGTGGAATAAACTTAGCAACAATATAATTAGCATAATTAACATACCATGGAGTACTACGAGAAGTACTTATAACATTTAATTGTTCATTAGGAAAGTCATCATTAATAGGTAGTGGGTCATCAAGAATATTTTCTAACCTAGACAAGTTGTCTACAACGGGGTTCTCAGCTCCCTTTCTATCAACAATATGCAAATCGAATTATTGTAACAAGAGAACCCATCTAATAAGTCTAGGTTTAGCATCTTTCTTTTCCATAAGGTATTTAATAGCAGCATGATCAGTGTGAATAGTTACTTTAGAATCAACAATATAAGGTCTGAACTTATCACAAGCAAATACAACTGCTAAAAGCTCTTTTTCAGTAGTAGCATAATTTCTTTGAGAATTCTCTAGAGTCTTACAAGCATAATGAATAACATTTAATTTCTTATCAACTCTTTGCCCTAGAACATCACCTACAGCATAATCACTAGCATCACACATAATTTCAAAGGGTAAATTCCAATCAGGTGGCTGAACAATAGGTGGAGAGACTAATGCTTTCTTAAGTATTTCAAATGGTTCTACACAATCATCATCAAAGACAAATGGTATATCTTTTTGCAATAAATTAGTCAGAGGCCGAGAAATTTTTGAGAAGTCCTTAATGAACCTCCTGTAAAATCCGGCGTGACCAAGGAAACTTCTTATACCTTTGATGTCCTTGTGAAATGGCATCTTTTCAATAGCGTCAACCTTGGCTTTATCAACTTCAATACCTCTTTCAGAAACTTTGTGCCCCAAGACAATACCTTCATTAACCATAAAGTGGCACTTTTCCCAATTCAAGACGAGATTAGTTTCTTCACATCTCTGCAAAACTCGATCAAGATTGCTCAAGCAATCTTCAAAGGAGGAACCATAGACGGAAAAATCATCCATGAAAACCTCACAAATCTTTTCACAAAAGTCGGAGAATATAGCCATCATGCATCTTTGAAAGGTAGCAGGTGCATTACATAAACCAAAAGGCATACGTCTATAAGCAAAAGTACCAAAAGAGCATGTAAAAGTAGTCTTTGATTGATCTCTAGCCGACACATGTATTTGAGAGAAATCAGAATAACCATCTAAAAAGCAATAATGTGTATGTTTGCATAATCTTTCTAGCATTTGATCAATAAAAGGTAAGGGGTAATGATCTTTCTTAGTAGCTTTATTTAATTTACGGAAATCAATTACCATCCTATAACCTGTGATAATTCTTTGTGGAATCAATTCATCTTTATCCTTAGGAACAACAGTAATACCTCCCTTCTTAGGGACACAATGGACATGACTTACCCACTCACTATCAGTAACGGGATAAATTATACCTGCCTCGAGAAGCTTGAGTATTTCTTTTCTTACCACTTCTTTCATTTTAGGATTCATACGTCGTTGAGGATCACGAACTGGTTTGACATTTGCTTCCAAATTTATTTTATGTTGACATAGAGTGGGACTAATGCCCTTAAGATCATCAAGAGTATATCCAATAGCAGCACGATGCTTCTTCAGAGTTTTCAATAATCTTTCTTCTTCATGCTCTGAAAGGTTAGCACTAATAATAACAGGATATATCTTCTTTTCATCAAGACAAGCATATTTAAGATTATCAGGCAGAGCTTTAAGCTCAAACACGGGATCACCCTTGGGTGGAGGAGGATCCCCTCAAATTTCAACAGGCAAATTGTGATGTAGAATAGGTTCCTATTTAAAGAATACTTCATCTATTTCCCTTCTTTCATTCATGAACATATCATTTTCATGGTCTAGCAAATAGTGTTCCAAAGGATCACTAGGAGGTACGGCAATAGAAGCAAGACCAATAATTTCATCCTTACTAGGTAATTCTTCCTCAAGATGTTGTTTACTAAATTTAGAGAAATTAAACTCACGAACCATATCATCCAAGCCAATAGTAACAATGTTCTTTTCGCAGTCTATCTTAGCATTAACAATGTTCAAGAAGGGTCTACCAAATATAATGGGACAAAAGCTATCTTGTGGGGAAGTAAGAACAAGAAAATCAGCAGGATATTTAGTTCTCCCACACAAGACTTCAACATCTCTAACAATTCCAATTGGTGAGATAGTATCTCTATTGGCAAGTTTAATTGTGACATCAATATCTTCTAACTCAACAGGTGCAATGCCATGCATAATTTCTTTGTATAAGGTATGAGGTATAACACTAACACTAGCACCCATATCACATAAGCCATGATAACAATGATATCCTATTTTAACGGAAATAACAGGCACGCCTACCACAGGTCTATGTTTATCTTTAGCACAAGGTTTAGCAATTCTAGCAGTTTCACCTTCGAACTGAATAACATGCCCATCAATATTATCAGATAAGAGATCTTTATCAATAGCAATATTAGGTTCTACTTTAACTTTCTCATGAGGTGTATAAGTTCTAATATTGCTTTTACAAACAAAAGTTGAAGCTTTAGCATGATCCTTTACTCTAACAGGGAAAGGTGGTTTCTCAACATAAGAAGTAGGAATAATAGGATCATTATAAGTGACAGTCTTTTCTTTAACTTTAATAGGTGCAGCTACTTTTACTTCTATGGGAGGATGATATTTAAACCACTTCTCCTTGGGGAGATTAACATAAGTAGCAAAAGATTCACAGAAAGAAGCTACCATCTCAGAGTCAAGTCCATATTTAGTGCTAAATTTACGGAAAATATCGGCGTCCATAAAAGATTTAACACAATCAAAGTTAGGTGTCATACCTGACTCCTTACCTTCGTGGAGGTCCCAATCTTCAGAGTTGCGTTTAATTCTATCCAATAAATTCCATCTGAATTCAATAGTCTTCATCAAAAAGAGCCAGCACAAGAATTATCGAGCATGTTGCGATTGTTTTCAGAAAGCCGAGCATAAAAACTTTGCATAATTATTTCTCTCTGGAGCTCATGATTGGGGCATGAATATAACATTGATTTAAGCCTCCCCCAATCTTGAGCGATGCTTTCTCCTTCGCAAGGCCAGAAATTATATATATAATTGCGATCACGATGAATAAGATGCATAGGGTAATACTTTTGATGAAATTCCAACTTCAATCTATTATAATCCCATGATCTCATATCATCACATTGCCTATACCATACCAATGCGTCTCCCTTCAAAGATAAAGGGAAGACCTTCTTCTTAGCAACATCATCGGGTATACCTGCAAGATTAAATAATCCACAAACTTCATGCACATATATTAAGTGCTCATTAGGATGCTTTGTTCCATCTCCTGTAAAAGGGTCATCTAGCAGTCTTTCCATCATACCCGAAGGAAATTCAAAAGGAGTTTCATTTTCAATAGGTTCAGTAGGTTGAGGAGCAACTCTTTGCTCTACTGGACGGGGTGAAGATACCCCGAACAAGTCCCTCAGAGTATTACTTTCCATAGTAACAAGTGGCAGTAAATTTCAGCACACTATATAAATTTTTCCTTACCAAATTCCACCTACCAAAGGCGCTACACTCCCCGGCAACGACGCCAGAAAAGAGTCTTGATGACCCACAAGTATAGGGGATCTATCGTAGTCCTTTCGATAAGTAAGAGTGTCGAACCCAACGAGGAGCAGAAGGAAATGATAAGTGGTTTTCAGCAAGGTATTCTCTGCAAGTACTGAAATAAGTGGTAACAGATAGTTTTGAGATAGGATAAATTGTAACGAGCAACTAGTAACAAAAGTAAATAAAGTGCAGCAAGGTGGCCCAATCCTTTTGCAGCAAAGGACAAGCCGGAACAAACTCTTATAATAGGAAAAGCGCTCCCGAGGACACATGGGAATATCGTCAAGCTAGTTTCATCACGTTCATATGATTCGCGTTCGATACTTTGATAATTTGATATGTGGGTGGACCGGTGCTTGGGTGCTGTTCTTACTTGAACAAGCATCCCACTTATGATTAACCTCTATTGCAAGCATCCGCAATACAACAAAAGTATTAAGGTAAACCTAACCATAGCATGAAACATGTGGATCCAAATCAGCCCCTTATGAAGCAACGCATAAACTAGGGTTTAAGCTTCTGTCACTCTAGTAACCCATCATCTACTTATTACTTTCCAATGCCTTCCTCTGGGCCCAAATAATGGTGAAGTGTTATGTAGTCGACGTTCACATAACACCACTAGAGGCTAGACAACATACATCTTATCAAAATATCAAACGAATACCAAATTCACATGACTACTCATAGCAAGACTTCTCCCTTGTCCTCAGGAACGAACGTAATTACTCACAAAGCATATCCATGTTCATAATCAGAGGGGTAATAATATGCATATAGGATCTGGACATATGATCTTCCACCAAATAAACCAACTAGCATCAACTACAAGGAGTAATCAACACTACTAGCAACCTACTAGCACCAATCCCGGACTTTGAGATAATAATTGGATACAAGAGATGAACTAGGGTTTGGAGATGAGATGGTGTTGATGAAGATGTTGATGGAGATTGCCCTGTCCCGATGAGAGAAGCGTTGGTGATGACGACGGTGATGATTTCCCCCTCCGGGAGGGAAGTATCCCCGGCAGAACAGCTCAGCCAGAGCTCTAGATTGGATCCGCCAAGGTTCCGCCTCGTGGCGGCAGAGTCTCGTCCCGAAAAGTTCCTTCTTATTTTTTTCTCATCGAAAGACTTCATACAGGAGAAGATGGACGTCGGAAAGCCACCAGGGGGCCCACGAGGTAGGGGGCGCGCCCCCCACCCTCGTGAGATGGGTGTGGGCCCCCTGGCCTTCATCTTTTATGAGGATTTTTCTTTATTTATTTTAAGATGTTCTGTGGAGTTTCAGGACTTTTGGAGTTGTGCAGAATAGGTCGCTAATATTTTCTCCTTTTCCAGCCCAGAATTCCAGCTGCCGGCATTCTCCCTCTTTATGTAAACCTTGTAAAATAAGAGAGAATAGCCATAAGTATTGTGACATAAAGTGAAATAATGGTCCATAATGCAATAAGTATCGATATAAAAGCATGATGCAAAATGGACGTATCAAGAGGCGCGCTGTCATAGGGGCCAACCTTGACATCAAATAGGAAAGCGAGCTCGTTGATTTCCTCCATGAGCATCGGGACATGTTTGCATGGTCTCCCAAAGACATGCCGGGTGTTCCGACGGATTTCGCCGAGCACAAGCAACATGTCAGGTTAGATGCGAAACCAGTCAAACAGCCCCTCCACCGACTGTCATAGGAGAAGAGAAGAATTGTTGGTGAAGAGATATCCCGACTTCTGGCAGGCGGCTTCATTATGGAAGTATTTTTTTTAGAATGGCTTGCCAACCCAGTCCTTGTACTGAAGAATAACAACAAGTGGCGCATGTGATGAGTAGTGATGGACGATGCACATGCAATGGAAGACAACACTTTCTCAGATTTGTCCTTAGCAATGCCAAGGAACAAAACCTGGATGATCGACCAAGAGATATTTAGCACTCCGCTTCTAATGTTCTCCTTGATGTACTAGATATCTCGTTCATTCTTAAAAGCATTAACATGGCCGTCAAGTATAGGTCGGACTTCGAAAGAACAAAACCCATAAGGAACAACTTCTAGAATAAGTCATATGAAATCCTCATGGAAAAGATGGACACATTGTGCATTCAAGATACTACGATAATAGACCTTCCGGCTAGGTGTGTTGGCCAGAATATCAACCTTGTCGGGACCTACATCATAAATCTTGGAAAGGTTCCAACCCTCATATCTGGCTAAGATTCAGATCTGGTTGGTAACAGGATATTTCAGACAACATGTTTGGAAAAGAAAGCTTGCAACAAAAATCGACGAGATGACGTTGCGACATTCTCAGGAAATGAACTTTGGTGGAAGCTCCAAAACATGAGCTGGTTCTACAACATACATGTGAACACGTTGTCCAAGACAAGCATGACCACATAGAAGTCTTACAACAAAATACTACCAAGTTCTAGTTGGGAACCATCATCGAGGATAACAGAATCTTGTACAATTCCATCTAGTACCTTCAGGACTAGCACTTAGAACTTATTATCCTTGAACAATTCAATCAGTGGCTTGGTGTGCTAGGGATACGTACGGAAAAAAGATGATCAGTCTATCAAACCATAGAATACTTCACACATGCATGACTGACTCGAGATGATTCCAGAGGAAGTAAAAACAAGCTTTCTCGAATTCACGATGACAACTTACATCAGATACACGTGAAATAGAGGAAGTCGATTCTCTCATCCAACATATACCTCATGAACGAAACATAAAGGCATTATTTAGCTCAATGTCCAATAAAATCATGAAGAAGACAAGGATGTTGTCGATGGGCTCAATAGCAATTTATCGAGTTTTCCATATAGATGGAATTCCATAACTATGTGAACAAAGTGATAGCATTGGTCAGACCAACAGAATATAATGGTGTATGCTCAAGGGGTCAACCACGACTAAGACAACATTACGAACATTGTTGGTTCTGATTTCATTTGACTATAGCCCACACTCAAACAAAGTTTTAACAAGACAATAGGTCCAACAACTGATCACTGGGACCATTTGATGAAGATATCATCTTACTTCAACACACACACACAAAAGATATCCCTTGAAATGAACTAAGTCAGATAAAGCTTTTATCTCCCAACTCTCCAAATTATTGTTTAGCTTTTCCAACTAGTTCAGGAGTATCCAGCACAGATCCTTGGAGAAAGGGTGGTTTATAGAAAAACTAACTTGATCATGAACTCAACATAGCAGTCAGGTGACAACCTGGTAATGCTTCCCAGAAGATATTCGAAAAATCACAAACCACCAATATGTTATTATGCTCGAGAACAATCTTGGTTTTGAGCCAAGACGATGTGATCAAATAAGCAAGGGGTTGACACAATCCTAACTCATTGATCGAAGAGTGCACCAAGAAATATGAACTAAGTAGCACAAACTATCTTAGAATGATGACTCAATAACCAACACGCTAAGAATGAAACTGTCCTCCATTAACTACCAAGCAACATGGTTGCTAGGAGTATTGATTTCACACACCACAGTTCACTTGTCGGCATTCCGGTTGCCATAACACGGGTCTCGAGAAATGAACAATGATACTAAGAAGCATCACTGCATCAAAAATTCATAAGAGATGGTGCAATTCCCATAACAATCCTGACATGAAAGGGGTAATACTCCAGGGTAGAATAGAATAGAAGCTGGATTGGCATTTTGATCTGTGGAGCACAACTACTTTGAACCAATCCTGGATATGGATGGGGTACTGGAGTTTATTTCTCCTAGTCATTCTGAAATAGAATGACTTGACGAACCACAAGAGTAAAAGGCATCGATGAACACAGATGCACAAATACTCCCGACTATCAATTGATACATGGGGGTTGGAATACTACTAAAAAGGAACAATCAAAGGAACATATCACTTTCTGAGTTGTGGGTGCATAGAATAGTATGTCGAATAAAGCTTGGCATATTTTTTTTGGATAACCCGTACAGAAAGGTAGATCTGGCATAGTCACAATATAGAATGGAGAACTCATCAAGAGCACTCTTATTGTGATCTTTTGGTTCAAAAGAACTTCCACCGAGGATGGTTTATGGTGTTGGAAGAATGATAAACCACGAACCTCGAGGACTATCACAAAATTTACTAATATCCTTAAGGAATGAGCAAACACTATCAATAGGAGGTAAGTGGAGTGAATCTTGGGTTCAAGAATCCAGGAATGGAATACCTACTAACTAATAACATCATGGGATGCTTTTGAGAATGATGGCCAGAATCATCACACTGGGAACGCAAAACATGGCTTGATTACTAGGTGGTTCTCTAAGATACCCTAGTGTCATGATAGTAGATTCAACATATATGTCAACGCAAATGAAGTACCTTAAAATCCTAAGTAGTGTGGTTAATCTTCCCAAAGAAACATCGGGAATGAAAAGAAGGGATATGCAAATGCATTAGACTATTTAGAAACCTGGGATGATTCGGACAGCATAACGGTTGTAAATGCTCAAAAAGATTTGAGACATTTTGCAAAATGGTGGCACAACCACTCAACGTCACAATATCATAGTTCCAAAAGCAATTGTTAACACACGGAAGTACTAGAAACTGAACTGAGACTTGAATCCTACGGTCCTCTAAGTCTATGGATTAGTAACATGTGATCCTGATAGAAAAGAAGCCTAATTCTTAATCCCCGTAGGAAAGGAGAGGGTGACTCAGATCAGACGGACATAAGGTAAAGGAGTAAAAAGAACCTTACGTTCCCTTCCACAATTAATTCCCTTATATAACTAAAGAATTTCTAGACTTAATTTTGACCAGTTTGGCTTGCTAATCCTAAAGGAAGTTAGGCTCTGATACCAAAGTTGTCAGGACCCCGATCCTAAGTCACACCAGTCTAGCATGTAACACATCATATCACTTTGCGGCCTCACGCACGGTATCCCCACGGGTGCCACCTTACCTAGCCCGGGATCGTTTGCTCCTTTTGGCTCATGTATATGATAGTGTCGCTAGCATCCATATTACAGAGAACCCGGGCCGGCATGACTTGTTGTAAACCAATGGTGGCACTAACTTACAGGGATAGGCATACATGACCCAGAAATGCACGTGTCGGCCATCAACGTATGAACCCAAGTTGTAGCAAGCTACAAGGACTTAAAGGAACAACGAGTGACATATCCCTGAAGGGACAGACACAGGAGCAAAGAAGGACATATGCCGATCATCCCATGTGTTCCAGAGAAGTAGCAAGCTACCATGGCTCGGTGGAAGCACTAGGAGACATTTCCCCATAAGAGAGGCTACCAAGAATAAACAACTAGATTGTCGGATCCCACACATACAAAGTGAGGGAGTCCTGGATTAGGCGGTCTCCGGACAGCCGGACTATATCCTTTGGCCGGACTGTTGGACTATGAAGATACGAGATTAAAGACTTCATCCCATGTCCGGATGGGACTCTACTTGGTGTGAAAGGCAATCTAGGCAGTACGAATATGTATATCTCCTCCTTTGTAACCGACCTTGTGTAACCCTAGCCCCTTCCGGTGTCTATATAAACCAGAGGGTTTTAGTCCATAGGACAACATACAATCATACCATAGGCTAGTTTCTAGGGTTTAGCCTCTCCGATCTCATGGTAGATCAACTCTTGTACTACTCATATTATCAAGAAGAAGTCAAGCAGGACGTAGGGTTTTACCTCCATCAAGAGGGCCCGAACCTCGGTAAAACATTGTGTCCCCTGCCTCCTGTTACCATCCGCCTTACGCACAGTTCGGGACCCCCTACCCGAGATCCGCCAGTTTTGACACCGACATTGGTGCTTTCATTGAGAGTTCCTCTGTGTCGTCATCATTAGGCTTGATGGCTACTTCAATCATCAATAGCGATGCAGTTCAGGGTGAGACTTTTCTCCCTGGACAGATCCTTGTATTCGGTGGCTTCGTACTGCTGGCCAACTCGCTTGGCCATCTGGAGCATATCGAGAGATACGCCCTTGGCCACCAGGTCAGGTTCGGAAGCTTAAACTACACGGCCGATATCCGCGGAGACTTGATCTTCGATAGTCGAGCCCCTGCCTAGTGTGCCACACGATCACGATGACCATGATTTAGCTCTGCCATCGGACAGTGTTCGGGAGATCGCGCCGGCAACCACTCCGACCCTCAATTCAGAGCCCGATGCACCATCCATGGACGGGTGGATAGACCCCGCCACAGAGGCCGCACTCTCATCGACGATCGAGCCGAGTATCGACCTTACCCTTCACGGGAGCCGTGACACCGAATTACCAGATTCTTCCCCAGCCAAGGACTCTGAACTGCCTATGCCCGTGCCTATCGAATCCTACTGGGCACCGATCATTGAGTTTACCTCCGCGGATATTTTTCAACACTCGCCCTTTGGAGACATACTGAACTCATTAAGGTCTCTCTCCTTGTCAGGAGAGTCCTGGCCGAACTATGTCCGGCAGGATTGGGATGCGGATGACGAAGAAATTCGCCGCCCACCCATCACCCACTTAGTAGCCACTATCTACGATTTGACCGACATGCTCGACTTCGACTCCGAAGACATCGACGGTATGGACGACGATGCAGGAGACGAACAGGAACCACTTCCCACAGGGCACTGGACGCCCACTTCATCATATGATGTATACATGTTGGACACACCCAAAAAAAACAACGACGAGGAATGGAAGGACGCAGCGAAGGGTTGTTCCCTCGAGAAGCAGTCAAAGTGGTGGCGTAAGCGCCGCTCCAAATCCCGCCTCGGCAGAAACAACGGTCATATAGACCCAGCAATAGAGCAGGGTGAACCATCACCCGACCAGGGCAACATGGAGAATCAAACCGAACAGCCCGACCCCGTCGAAGATAATAGTCCGGACTACATCATACCGGACAGGCACCTGGAGCAATAGAATGCCCATCAAAGGCTGGTTGCCACTGCGAGGAGTCTGAAAAAGTAGAAGCAAAGGCTCTGGGCTGCACAAGACACACTCAGAATCAGATGGAGTGAAGTACTCAACACTGCAGTGAAGTACGGCGGTAACTGCCACACCAAGAGCTACCCGAAGCGAAAGCTGCTACCTGAATTCGATGAGGAGGGCTTAGATCCCCCGCAATCAAAAAGCAAAACGGCCATCCAGTCGGATAGACAACCTCGTGGCCAACATAGAACGGCAAACGACGCCACACATAAGCCGGTAAGCGAACCACGTGAGGACTCGCATCAAAAGTATGGCGCAGCCAGATCCATCTACGGGCCATGCAAGCGCGCTCCAGCATGCAATGCAACACAACAAACATCCCAATACCTCGGTACACCCAAATACAGGGGTGCCGCACACCCCCTATGTTTCACCGATGAGGTGCTGGACCATGAATTTCCAGAGGGATTCAAACCCGTAAACATAGAGGCGTACGATGGAACGACAGACCCTGGGGTCTGGATTGAGGACTACATCCTCCATATCAATATGGCTTGAGGAGACGATCTCCACGCCATCCCCTCAAGCTCAAAGGGCCAGCTCGGCACTGGCTTAAAAGCCTCCCCGAAAACTCCATTGGAAGCTGGGAAGAGCTCGAAGACGCCTTTCGGGCAAATTTTCAAGGGACCTATGTCCGATCACAGGATGCAGACGATTTAAGTCATATAACTCGACAGTCCGGAGAGTCAGCCCGAAAGCTTTGGAACAGGTTCCTCACTAAAAAGAACCAAATAGTCGACTGTCCGGACGCCGAAGCCTTAGCAGCTTTCAAGCACAGCGTTCGAGACGAATGGCTTGCCAGACACCTCGGCCAAGAAAAGCCGAGAACAATGGCAGCATTAACAAGCCTCATGACCCGCTTTTGCGCGGGCGAGGACAGCTAGTTAGCACGATGCAGCACCAGCGACCCAAGTACATCCGAAGTCAGGGACTGAAACGGGAAATCAGACGCAGCAAAAACAAGCGCTGGAATAAAGAAGACAGCCCGAAGAGCACAGCGGTAAACGCCGGATTCAAAAGCTCTCGGCCAGGTCAGCAAAAGCCGCCCCCCAAAGGCAACACAGATGAACTGTCCAGCCTAAACAAGATTCTGGACCAAATATGTCAGATCCATAGCACCCCCCAATAAACCTGCAAATCATACCCATAGAGAATGTTGGGTCTTCAAGCAGTCCGGCAAGTTCAACACTGAACACAAGGGGCAGGATACACCAAGCAAAGACGAGGACGAGCCTCGCAAGCAAAGCACCGGGGAATAGAAGAAGTGCCCACCAGAAGTCGAAACAGTAAACGTATTACACGTGGCAAAGGGGAGAAACAAAGCGGCACTCCTAGAGACACATGCCCCAGGGCCTATCACCGCGGAGTCCTGCCATTGGTCGTTCCAACCGGTCACCTTCTACCGTCGAGATTACTCGGCAAGTATCCGGCATGCAGGATGGGTTGCCTTGGTATGAGACCCAATAATTGACGGATACCACTTCACACAAGTCCTGATGGACGGTGGCAGCAGTCTAAACCTGATATATCAGGACACAGTCCGCAAAATGGGGATAGACCCAACAAAAATTAGCCGCAGCAATACTACCTTTAAAGGAGTAATGCCAGGCCTAGAGGCCCATTGCACGGGCTCCTTGCTACTAGAGGTTATATTCGGCTTTCCCGATAACTTCCGTAGTGAAAATTTAACATTCCACATCGCTCTGTTCCAAAGTGGCTATCAAGCACTACTCGGACGCGAAGCTTTCACTCGCTTTAACGCAATACCACATTACGCTTCCCTCATTCTTAAGATGCCCGGTCCACGTGGCATCATTACAGTAAATGGAAATATCGAGCGCTCCTTGCGCGCGGAAGACCGTGCGGCTGCCTTGGCAGCCGCACACTAAATGACATCACCAACTAAAGCATCTGACAGGTTGTTACGACCACAAACACGGTTGGACGAGTCCGGTACTGCTATATGTAATTGATACAGGTTTGATGGCTATACCCCTATTACAATACAAGGGGCTCAACGTGTGCGCACAAGTGACAATCAGGCTCAACTTTACTCATATTGTTTATTTAATATAACTTACCTTTTGCACGGCAACTTTTCAATTAAGTTCCTCTCTTTTTCAGATGACCATCATGCTACACCCGTCCAGAATACGGCACAACGGAGACACATGCGCAGATGTGCAACAGGGACCCGTTCCAAGGATTCTTTTTAGATTAAGACCCTGTGTAAACCTTTTTACTGTCTCTTGTTGATACACATCCCTCGGATTCTCAGTACAATTGAGAAGGATGCTGACGTATTGGCATGTGTTGCACATACCTGGACACCAGGGGCTTATTACAAAGGGCACTATTTAGGCCCGTTTTACACCATAAAGACCGAATACCTTAGGGAGTGTTCGGCGTCGCGAGTTTGGCCTTATATGCATCACCTCCGAATGATGTCTTTGGTCAAATGTTGGGTTTGCCCGGATCCTGTGTTTTGCTGCCTTACGTTCCGCTCTATCGGCTAAGGTGGCACCAGGAGAACTACTGCGATTGTGCCCTGGTTCATCTGGACGAGCACCTCAGTAGAGAAAGCCGAAAACTGACTGTCATGATATAGCGTGAGACTGGTCAACCACTCGATGACCCATCAGAATCTTCAGGATTCCTCCGCCTTAATTGTCACACCCTAGCAAGTTCATGTATTAGAGTGATTGCATCATGTTTATTTTTCCAAGAAAGATGAAATGGGGATAACAGAACCCCAGCACCCCCTTAAACCAACTAGGGTTTACTAAAATTGGTTTCAATGAACCTAAAATGCCCTTCACAAAATGTTCATCATTTCTGGTTTGGGCTAAAACCCCTGGCAAAAATGGTGCACTCTTTTCTAGGACATTCTGGATTCATTGGATTAAATCATAAATATTTGCATTTGGGCATTTAAATGCTATAAAATATTTTAAATGCTCAAATAATTCTGGAAATAAGTGTGGGCTGTTGGAAATAATCTAAAAGGAGTCTATGATTATTTTCAGGATTTTTGTAAGTGCCTAGTTATTTTTAATAAAGCCACAAACTTATAGAAAAATAGAAAAAGAAAAAAAACAAAACAGAAACAGAGAGAGAGAGAAACCCACCTGGGCTTACCTAACCTAGCAGGCCCAGCTGCCAGCCCAGCCCAGCCACCGCTCCAGCGAGCTGCTTGGCTTGGCCAGGCAGGCAGGCACGTGCTCGATGCCGGCGCCTGCGCGCACCACGCAACTGCCCGCCGCCCTGCTTCCTCCCCTTGCAGTGCTGCCGCCCTGGATCGGGCACACACCTCTCCCCCGAGGTCGTAGACACGCCTCTCTCTCCCCAGCTCCTCTCCCTCGCTCCCCCGAAGCCATGGCCGATGCAGCCGCCGCCGTCTCACCGCCGTAACCGTAGCCACCGTCGTCCCCGTGCCGCGTCACCATGTCCACTAGCTCCGCCGTCGTCGACTACGTCAAGCAGGCTGAGCCCGAGCGCTCGCCCGCTCTAGAGTGGCCGCTGACCCCGTCTCCCCCACCTCCGGCCGCCGAGATCTCCATCGTCGCCCCACTCAGCTCCGGCCTCCCCCGAGCCCACTTCGACCCTTGCTGCAATCGCCGTGAGCCCAGCTCCGTCCTCCCCCTCTCCACTAACTCCCTCTTGCACCATGTGCACCGCGCCACGCTCACCCAAGCACCCGACGTCGCCGAGCTCATCGTCGACGATGCTCCGGCCACCCACTGGCCACACCACCGTGTCCAACACACTCACCACACTCGCAGGATCCCAACGCACCACTCCACGCGCCTCACCGTGCCTCGTAGCTTCGATTTCATCTTCACCCGACTCCGGCGACCGCCAAGGTCGTCGCCGGCGACGTTCCCGGCCTCCCCGAGCTCCACTTCCACCACCAAATGCTGCGGCTTGCTCCCAGCAACTTGTAGAGCCTCTCTGCTGCGCAAATGGTCGCCTGTGGGCGTTTTCCAAAGCTCTCCGCCCCGTCTGGCCTCGCCGGCGGCTAAACGCCGGCGAGTTTGACCCCATTTGTCTACGTTTGACCATGTGGGCCCAGGGTGGCTTCCCCCTTGAGCCTCTGACAGGTGGGGCCGGCCTGTTAATTAGGTTAGGATTAGTGCTAACTAATTTTAGTTAGTTTAGGTCACTGACATGCAAGCCCAGGCCCCACTGACAGTTAGTTAGTATTAACTTAATTCTGTTAGTTAGCTGAGACACTGATAGATCGGGCCCACCAGTCAGGTTTGACCTGGGTTGGCGCCTTTGACTCGCTGACGTCACAGTGACACAGTGCTGATGCAATTACTCATTTTCTGGATTTATTCTTATATAGGAAATTCCAGAAAATATCCAAAACTTCTAAAAATCATAGAAAATCAAACATAGCTCCAAATCAAACAAATTATATATGAAAAATGATTAGAAAAATTCAATCTTTCCATCTATTTCATGCATGACAAAACACTTTAACCTTGCTGTTTAGGTGAAACAAGCTAATACACTTATTATGCATAAGAACCTAAGCTTCCATTTGAATCTTTGATTCAAATGGACCCATTTCAACTTGTTTCACATTGCATTAGGCAGGACACATCATTTTGCCATGTCATAGCATGCATCATATTGTTGCATATTGCCATGTGTTGATTATATTCTGTGGTGTCTATCGTGGTAGGTTCTGCCTCCGAGGATATCTCCGAGTATCCAACTAAAGGGCAGTGCCCTACTACCACTCCATCAGGCAAGCAGCCCCATTGATTATATCGATACAATCCCATGTTCTCGCCTCTTCTCTCATTTACTGCATTAAGACAACAACATTTCAAACTACTGTGTGCTACGATAGTTGAACCCTTATCCTCTGCATGACCTGTCATTGCCACAGTAACTAGATGAAACCCACTAGCATGTGTAGGAGTTGATTGAGCCATGTATGTGTTTCCTACCTTGCTATGCCTGCTATGCTTAGAGTTGTATCAGGTCTGGTTCATCTGGGTGATGGGCTAGAGTGAAATGATTATGTCGGTAATGTGAGGGATGTGTTGAACATGATTTGGTAAAGGTATCAATGAGAGGCCATGTAGGAGTACATGGTGGGTTGTTTCATTGAGGCCGTGCCTAAGAACTGAAATCTGTATGTGTGATTTTAAGAATCAGCTACTACCATGCATTGGGATCCTTAATTGACCCTCTTGGCTTCTTAATCACCCTAGTACTCAGTCCAGGAGTTGCAGATAGTTTCTGGTGTTTGTAGGTTATGTGTTGGCGACCGTGCGTAGCGCTGACCCTAGGGGTGGGCTATGTTGCGGTAGATACACCGTGGCCGGGTATGCCGGGCGCCCGTTTGGCGTCTCGGGACCCTATTCACATCATTCGGGGCTGTATGTGGAAACCTCGGCCGGACTCCCTGCGGATGGAACTTGGATAGGCGATAAACCTGGACTAGAGACTTGAGTGTTTAGGTAGGCCGTGGCCGACACCCTCGTTGGGCTTCCGCTTGAAGGTTGCCGAGTACATGTCGTGTAAACGATGGTAAGTGGTGAGAGCGTGTATGAAGAAGTACACCCCTGCAGGGTTAACATCATCTATTCGAATAGCCGCGTCCGCGTTAAAGGACTACTTGGTTGCCTATACAGTTCATAGACAAGTTAATGGTTACTACTAAAAGACTCAAGATAAGTGTGAGTACCGAGGATGGACCTCTTGTAGGATGACGAGGGAGGATCCCCGGTGTAGTATTGTGTTGGTGATTAGTGGACTATGCGAAAACTATTTTACTCGTGGTGTCTCGTAGGATAGCTTAGCCAAGAGTCAAAGCTGGCTTGCTGCAATAACTCCACCACCTTCTTGAGAATGAGCATGTATAGTAGGCTCTGTTGTAAGACTTGTTGAGTACCATTGTACTCATGTTTGCTTTAATTACTGTTTTCAGACAACAACACCGCCCCCTCCGATGGGTTTTATGTAGACCTCGACGTCGATGAGTGACTTGCCACCCAGGTGGTCATCCTGGCCATGGAGGGCCCTATGTAGATAGACAGGCTTCGACAAGCCTTCCTTCTTTCTAGTGTCTGTACTCAGACTATTTGCTTCCGCATGTGCTTGTATGCTTGTATGACTTGAGTGTCGGGTCATGTGACCCCTACCTATATGAACATGTTATGTATGGCTCTTTGGAGCCTTTAAATAAAGTACTTGAGTTGTAGAGTTTTGTTGTGATGCCATGTTGTATTTGCACATATCGAGCATATTGTGTGTATGATTGAAATGCTTGGTATGTGTGGGATCCGACAATCTAGTTGTTTATCCTTGGCAGCCTCTCTTGTGGGGAAATGTAGTCTGGTGCTCCTCGAGCCATAGTAGTCCGCTACAGCCCGGTTCACCGGAGTCCTGCTAGCCCAGCACTACTGCTCAGGACACTTGACTGGCCGGCATGTGTTTCACTTCGTTCCTATGTCTGTCCCTTTGAGGAAATGTCACGCGGTGACATCCGGAGTCCTGCCTAGCCTACTACAGCCCGGGTTCCCCGGAGTCTTGTTAGCCCAGTGCTACAGCCTGGATTCACACGCTGTTGACCGACATGTTCGATGTGATTCATGTATGCCTGTCCCCATACGTCTGTGCCGCTTTGGGTTCATGACTAGCCATGTCGGCCCGGGTTCTCTGTCATATGGATGCTAGCGACACTATCATATACGTGAGCCAAAAGGCGCAAACGGTCCCGAGCCATGGTAAGGCAACACCCATGGGGATACCGTGCGTGAGGCCGCAATGTGATATGAGGTGTTACTAACTAGATCGATGTGACTTGGAATCGGGGTCCTGACATTAACGAAGGGTCGTTTCCCGGGAAGGCATGTATGCACCCCGAATTCAGATGAGTGCGGAGCCACCAGGGGCTATATAGTAGCCCCACTGTCAAACTCCTCTGGCTAAGTGAAAGTGTTAAAGCATTATAGTCCGCTTGCCTAGTTCGCTGCGCTATCACCTCTTTAATGGACCAAGACGTTGGATTAAGTGTGAACATGCGTCTTCTGCGAACACCCCCGCATTATATGCATGGGGGCTAAAGCCGACGACTGCAATCTTTCAGGTAATATACGTATATACATAAACGGCTGCACAAGAGGCATTATAATACTTTCAGGCAAAAGTATAAATACAACCTTGATAAAGTTAATAAAACATTGTTTTTACAATGGGAATACATGTCACCCAAACATATTATTCTTCGAGCACTGGGCCTCTATTGAACGAGCGCCTTCAAGAACTTCTTCAAAATAGTGCTCCGCAGCCACTCGGCCTATGGCCGAACCCTGCGCCGCAACAGTGGTGGCATCCATCTCGGCCCAGTATGTTTTGACACGGGCAAGTGCCATCCGGGAGCCTTCTATGCACGTCGACCTTTTCATCACATTAATACACGGCACCGCACCAAGAAACTGCTGCACCAAATTAAAATAGTTGTTCTGCTTTGGACTTTCCGGCCATAGATGATCCACAACAGACCTCATGGCGAGTCCGGACAATCTATTCAGCTCAGCCCATTCGGCAAGCCGATCAATCAATGGAAGCGAACGCTCTGGAACGTTAAATTGTGACCAGAATAGCTTGTCCACTTCACAATCTGTTTGATCTTGGAAGTATTCGGCCGCATCGACAGCACTCACCGCCAAGTCCAGATATGCGTCCACTGAACTCCACAGCCAGTCCAGAGGGGCATACCGAGGATCTCCAAACTTCCTCCGTGCATAAAGGGTTTCCCAGCAGCGATATCCCCGGCTTGACGCAGCTCCTCCTTTTTCGCTCTCATCGCAGAGCGGGTGTCTTTGGTCGCCGTCATGGCCCATAACTCTTCGGCCGCTTGCAAAGCAGCTGCATTGATACTCCTTGCTTGCTCCTTGGCTCGGGCAAGCTCCGCCCGAAGGGTCTCCACGGTGGCCGCTCCATCTGCAGTCACGACATATTAAAGATACTGGCATCATGCTGCTCTTATTATGTGACGATCACCAGAAAGGCCACTCACCCTATGCCTCGTCAAGCCGCTTGTTGACAAGCACGATGTCGGCATCTGCCGCATCCAGCTGCTGCTTTAGTTCGACATACCCATCAGTCCGGCTAGCCACCGGAGTTTCCACCACCTGCACATAAAGGTAGTCTAGTTATTACCTAGGACTATGATCCTCTGTTTGCCGCCGTGTTCGACGACAACCAGAGTCTCAGGGGCTACTATCTACACAGGGCACATCTAAAAACATGCGGCACTTTCAAAAATATACATCATTTCACATACCTCAAAACCCGTCAGTAGACTCATAAAGGCTTCATGCAGCCCGCTTTTGGCGGATGAAATCCTTTCAATCACCGTACCCATCAATGTGCAGTGCTCTTCTAAGATAGCCGCCTTCTCCAGTAGATCCCTCCATATATCCGACCACGCACCAGACGATGCCGGACTCTTTTGATTGTTCTCTTCGAGAGCCGGATACCGAGGACTTCGGGTGGCCATAGGATTACCTTCTAGCCTTGCCGGATCAGGAGAAGCCCTTCGCGACGACACCTTAGGGTCGCCCACTTCGGAAGGCGGTGTGGCAGGGCGAGGCGTTTCGCTCTCCATCATCTCCGTAAGAAGATCCCCCGAAGACGAGCTCAGCTGAGAAGGGCTAAGGTCCGAACTGCAAGATAAAGACTTCAGTTATTTTCCTCAGAAGTAAGGTAGGATATCTTCACTATTAAATACATTTTGATTACATACAGCTCATTAGAGGGCTGATCCCCGCGCGGATGTTGTGCGGCAAGAACACCCTCCGATTTAGGACCCTCTGGCGGAGATTTCTTCTCCCATTTGGAAACCTTGGTTTCCGGATCTTCAGAGGTAGTCCACTTCCTTCCTCGGAGAGAGAGAATGCCAGATTCTTCCCCTTGGTTATCCTCCCTTGCGGAGGCGCTCATTCCCTCGGCTGGAATAGGTAGCGATGGAGGCCCGCTTTCGCCCTCTTTATTCCCCCCTTCATCTTCCTTTGAGGGAACCGGACAAGGTGCTGGCTCGAGCATCTTTTCCAGCACCAGATTTTCCAAGCCTTCGGGAAGGGGGGCCAAACACCGGATCATCTTCACCTTTGTTATCCAATCCTGGTCAAAGAGCGACTCTTCAAAATGATGTCATGATAAATAAAAGGAGACTGTGTTCGGCCATGGGATTACTTACTTGGGCAGCGGTGCGGTTTCTGCTCAGGCCCACGTCCTCGGTAGTGTCCGGAAACTCTATTTGGGGTCCGAAGAACGATTTGTACATCTCCTCGTGCGTCAGGGAGAGGAAATTCTGAATAGTGCGCGGTCCTTCCGGGTTGAATTCCCACCTGCGGAGGGGCCAGGTGTTTGCAAGGCTGGACTCGACGAACCAGCATGACTTGCATCAACATAACCAAACTGAAATCTCCCTCGAAGAGATCTCGGATACGGCTCTGCAGTATGGGCACGTCCTTGGCTGGACCCCAGCTCAGCCCCCTGCTGATCCATGACATCAGTTGTGGTGGAGGGCCCGAGCGAAAGTCGGGGGCAGCTACCCACTTGGCGCTTCTGGGAGCTGTGACGTAGAACCACTCCCGTTGCCACAATCCGGAAACCTCTTGAAAGGAATCCTTTGGCCATGGAGCGTCATCAATTTTGCTTATTAGAGCACCTCCGCACGCTACGTACTGCCACTCGACCATCTTCGGCTTCACATCGAAGGTCTTGAGCCACAGGCCGAAGTGAGGGGCATTGTGGAGGAAGGCCTCACACACGACAATAAATGACGAGATGTGAAGAAGGGAATCCGAGGCCAGATCATGAAAATCCAGCCCATAATTGAACATGAGACCCCTAACAAAGGGATCCAGAGTGAGGCCTAGTCCTCGGAGGAAGTGGGAGACGAACACAATGCTCTCGTTGGGTTTGGGAGTAGGGACGACCTGCCCTCGAGCACGCAGTCTATGCGAAATTTTGGCGGGTCAGATATCTGGCCTCCCTCAACTTCTTGATGTCCATCGGCCTTGAAGGTTGGATCCGGATATGACTGAAGGTCCGAAGAACCTGACCTTGGCTTTGGGTGTTAGAACTCGAGGAGGGGGAGGGATTCGATTGAGCATGGGATGGAAAAAACTAACAGTCTTTTCCCTTTATAAAGAGGGTGAATATCAAGCGTCCACCTCGTGGCCATTTGGGACTTGCCTAAAATCTAGGAGTCCTAGGCACGGTTGGGTTACCCACGTCCGTATTGACGAGAATCCCATAATAAGGGGAACACGATCTCTGCTTTGACAAGACGTGTCAAGAAACCGACTCGCGTTATGTGCGGGGGCTGGTTAAAGAAAAACAGTTTGATTAATTACCGGGCAATGGCGTGATGTCGCGCTGCCAAAGCGTGTTAGCAGATTAGATTTGTGGAAATATTATTCTCTCTACGGTGGTATGTGGAACTTATTTTACAGGGTCGGACACTATCCTTGTATTCAAACTCTTCGGTGGTGTATTCGGAGGAGGAACCCGCCTTGCAATGCCGAAGACAACACTGCGCGTCAGACTCGTCGTCATTGAAGCCTGGTTGAGGGGCTACTGAGGGAGTCCTGGATTAGGGGGTCTCTGGATAGCCGGACTATATCCTTTGGCCGGACTGTTGGACTATGAAGATACGAGATTGAAGACTTCGTCCCGTGTCCGGATGGGACTCTACTTGGCGTGGAAGGCAAGCTAGGCAGTACGGATATGTATATCTCCTCTTTTGTAACCGACCTTGTGTAACCGTAGCCCCTTCCGGTGTCTATATAAACCGGAGGGTTTTAGTCCGTAGGACAACATACAATCATACCATAGGCTAGCTTCTAGGGTTTAGCCTCTCCGATCTCGTGGTAGATCAACTCTTCTACTACTCATATTATCAAGAATAAATCAAGCAGGACGTAGTGTTTTACCTCCATCAAGAGGGCCCGAACCTGGGTAAAACATCATGTCCCCTGCCTCCTGTTACCATCCGCCTTAGACGCACAGTTCGGGACCCCCTACCCGAGATCCGCCGGTTTTGACACCGACACCAAGCATTTCAAAATCATACACACAATATGCTCGATATGTGCAAATACAACATGGCATCACAACAAAACTCTATGATTCAAAGTATTTATTCAGAAGGCTCCGAAGAGTCATACATAGTAAGAATTACAATCATGGGTCACATGACTCAACATATAGAGCATACAGGCAATGGAAACATAAACATGTCTGGGTACAGTCATCTGAAAAGGAAGAAGGCTTTAGAGCTTGACTATCTACAAGACCCTCCCAAGGGTACAAGATCGTAGCTGAGGTAATAAGCTAAATGTCGAAGGCCACATGGAACTACTAGTGAGACTAAAGTCTCCAGGTAAAACATAAATTAAGCAAACATGAGTACAAATGTACCCAGCAAGACTTACATCAGAACTAGCTACATATGCATCAGTATCAACAAAGGGGGTGGTGGAGTTTAACTGCAGCAAGCCAGCTTTAACTCAGTGGCTATCCTGTACTAGCCTGCAAGTAACTCTTTTGAGGTGGCGCACACGAGTCCAGACATTCACCATATCAATACACCACTATGGATCCGCACTCACGCTTATCTTGCGTATTTTAGAGTATCCACTTCCACTTGTCTATGAACAACGTAAGCAACCCAGTAGTCCATTACCGCGGACGCAGCTATTCGAGTAGATCATGTTAACCCTACAGGGTTGTACTTCTTCACACACGCTCTCGCCACTTACCGCTATGTACACGTCATGTAGCTCGGCAACCTTCAATCGGAAGCCTGGCGAGGGTGTCAGCCACGACCTGACTAACCACGCAAGTCTCTAGTTCAGGTTTATCGCCTATTCAGGTTCCATCTGTAGGGAGTACAGCCGAGGTTTCCACTACGGCCCTGAACGATGTATGCAGGATTCCCGAAGCACCAAATGGGCGTCTCGATACACTGGGCCACTTGCCTAGCGCACCATAGCCAAACCTAGGATGAATGCTGCGCACAGCCTCCAACATAGTACTGTCAGCATTCTGGGAATGGGGGTCCCCGGACTTTCCTGCCTGCGGCCCACAGCGTGGCTTTGCTAACAGGCCTGTACGGCCCATCTTCATCAACAGCGAATCAAGAACCTCGTGAGGGGCCAAGCCTCGCAAGGCAGACAACATGAGCCTCCTCAGGAGAGGCCTCCCCATGCAGGCTCGTGAGGGGCGGAGAGTTCAAGGCCAGGCAAACCTCGCGAGGTTCTCGTGACGTAAGCCATGACGATCGAGACCAGGCGGACGCCAGCGCGCGCAGCGTCCTTATTTCCTCTTTGGTGCTAAGGAGGCAAGCGCAGGTGCAGAGTACCGAGGCATCAAGAAAAGGTTTCCATTTTGGTGCAACTAGACCAAGACCAGAAGGACGGCAAGACGGAGGTCACCGTGGATCCCAAGACGGCGTCACCACCAGAGCCTTTGGCAGCCGAAGACTGCTTTTGTCAGAATAGCTTGTACTAGCTGTCCCCTTTCAAATTGGCCATTCTTGGCTCCCTTCCCGCTCAATATTTGGGGAGAGGAACAAGGCCACTATAAATAGAACTAGCCACCACCGTAGCTAGGGGAGAAGGGATCTGAGATTGGAGCCACAACATCCTTGGCGGCACACCCACTAGGCATAAGAACACCTCAACCTCAAGAGGTTGTTCTTCCCCTTGTGCTGTTCATCCTTAGCCCAAGAGGCAATCCACCACCACACTGCAGTAGGGTATTACACCACAACGGTGGCCCGAACCAGTATAAATCTTGTGTCCCTTGTGTTGCGAGTTCATCAAGTTAGTTTGTGAGATCTTAGCGAAGTTAGGACGTGGATCGATAGGGGGGAAATCTTTGCACGCACCCCAGTGTTTGAACCTTAAGGGTTTTGCCGGAACCTATGATCCGACATTTGGTGCGCCAGGTAGGGGTGCGCCGAAGCTTCCTTCCCGTCGTTCCTCGTCAGATCGCTTCATCCTCTCCATGGCGGACGCAAGTCTCGCCCGTGCTGAGCGCCGAGCTACACTCGCCACCCACGTTGCTTAGACGGCCCCTGTCAGTGGGCCACCCCGTCGCTCTCCGTCGCCTTCCGCCAACGCCGCCACCGGCCCGGCGGGGAACGAGCTGCAAACATCGTCGCTGCACCCCTCGGCGCGACAGGACGGCCGCATCGCCACTCAATCGCTGACTCCCGCTGGTTCATCGTCTCACGCTCATCGCGTTCCCGTGGACGCACGAGCCGCTCTCCTCATGGCGCACGAAATCCTGCGCTACCACCCAGTCGACAACCTCTATGAGGACTGGTTTAACCGCATCACTGAGCTTGTCCGCGCCGCAGGGGGCCCCCTGCGCCGTCCCACTCTCTGCCTCGCCTTCAGCCAGCCACGGGCGACGCAGCTCATGAAGCACCCCCACCACCTCTGCACCAAGACGACGCCCTAGAACCAATGCACGCGGCTCCACGGCATGACCCACTGCATCCGGCGCCGGCACATGAAGAAAGAAGCTGTCAAGAAGTCCCTCGACCGCAAGCGAACGCTCCGCCACTCCTCGCACCGCCGCGCCAGGATCGTTTGTTGCGGCAAGGCCTCGCGCCGCTTGCCGTAGAGGCGCGCGGGCGCCAAGACCAAGCCCCACCTCCAAGGTGGGCCCCGGTGACGATGGCCGACTGCTGCGCCTTTACCCCCGAGCTGCGCAGCATCGCCTGGACGCGCAAGTTCAAGCCAGATCAGCCACGTCGCTACGACGGCACCCCGACCCCACGAAGTTCCTGCAACTCTACGAGCTGAGCATCGAGGCGGCCAATGGCAACGAGAAAGTCATGGCGAACTGGTTTCCTATGGCTCTCAATGTTGGCCCCCTCTCCTGGCTCCTGAACCTGCCTCCAGTTTCGATTTCCTCCTGGGACGAGATGCGCGACTGCTTCATCGCCAACTTCCAGGGCACTCGCGACCGCCCCCTGGTCGCGGGTGACCTGCAACGCATCAACCAACAACCAGGAGAGAGCCTGCAAAAGTACATCCAGCGCTTCAACAGTGCACGCATCAAGATCCCCAAGGTAACCGACGAGGCCATTATCTCAACGTTCTCCGATGGCGTCCGTGACGTCAAGATGAAGGAGGAGCTCGCCATCCATGAGGAGCTGTGCACGACCCTAGAGCTATTCAACATCGCGACCAAGTGTGCAAGAGCTGAGGAGGGGCGCCTCTCCCACCTCGAGCTCCCTTCTGCAGACCCAGAGGAGAAGAAGACCAAGTACAAGGACGTGAAGTGCATGGGAGCAGCCGTGCTCGCGGCGGAGCCACACACCAAGCGTGGTAGAGACCAGCCCGAGTCATCCAAGGGCAGCCGAATGTTCTGCGCCTTCCACAACCTGCATACCCACAACACCAGCGACTGTCAAGAGCTTAGAGCCATTCGAGAAGGACGCTTCGGTCGACGCCCCGAGCGCAGCGACCGGGGCTACATTAGAGGAGGAGGACGTGGTGGCAGACGCTGGTACGTCCATGGCCCGCGCCAGGAGTGGCACGACCGGCCTCGTGAGGACCGCTGGCAAGATCAGCCTCGCGAGGGCGCCTGGAGGAACCAGCCTCATGAGGCTCGTCCTCAAGGCAACGCTGGCCTTCCTCCATTACCGCCACCACCCAGAAGGAATGACGACCACCATCAAGACGAGGGGGTTGGGGGCTTCCAGGAGCCGCGCGCTATCGCCTGCATCTTGGGCAGAGCTCAAGCCCCAGCCTAACAGCGTATCTTCAAACAGTTTGCTCGTGAAGTGAATGCAGTCCTCCCCAAGCTCAAGGCCTCACGCCCGGTCAGATGGCCCAAGTGCGCAGGTACTGCAGGCGTCCTCCCAATGCTCTGTTCACTAGTCATCAACAACGTGCAAGTTACCAAGACCCTCATCGACAGCGGCACAGGGCTCAATGTCCTGTCCTCGACACGTTCCACAACCTCCAAGTGCCATATGACCAGCTTCAGCCTACCAAGCCATTCTCAGGAGTGACCAATGGCTCTACTACCCCGATCGGGCAGGTCCGCCTCCCCGTAACCTTCGGAGAACGAAATAACTACCGCACCGAACACATCAAGTTTGATGTCGCCTACATCCACCTGCCATACAACGCCATCCTCGCGTATCCGCCCTGGCCAAGTTCATGGTGGTGACCCATCACGGCTACAATTTCCCCAAGATGCCTGGAAGCGATGGAATCATCACAGTCCCGTGCGAAGAAAGAGATGCGGTGTGCTCCCTCGAGCGTGCCTTCCAAGCTCTAGCAATCAACAACCCCGACAGTCAGGGCAAGCGCCCTCCTGAGGCCACCCCCAAGAAGTAGACGCAGCTGCACACGCAAGGCCTTAGGCAAGCAGTGCCTCATCAGGATCGGCGCCCGTGCCTGGGGCGCCTCCCTCCATCGCATATGTAACACCCCAGATGTAATTTACCTTATCTGTACTCCAACTCTTGCCGTTTCCGGCACTAAGTTATTTCATTTCATCGTTGTCGGGTTTTTGTCTCTGTGTGTTGTTGTCTTTGTCATGCATCTCATATCATGTCATCATGTGCATTGCATTTGCATACGTGTTCGTCTCATGCATTCGAGCATTTTCCCAGTTGTCCGTTTTGCATTCCGGCGCTCCTATGTCCTCCGGTGGTCCTTTCTACCTCTTTTCGTGTGTGGGGGTTAAACATTTCCGGATTGGACCGAGACTTGCCATGCGGCCTTTGTTTACTACCGGTAGACCGCCTGTCAAGTTTCGTTCCATTTGGACTTTGTTTGATACTCCAACGGTTAACCGAGGGACCGAAAAGGCCTCGCGTGTGTTGCAGACCAACACCCTTTCAATTTGGCCCAAAACCCACCAAAACCTACCCCATTTGGAACTCATTTGGAGCTTCCTAGCTTTCTCTACCTCTATAAATAGATCCCCTTCCGAAATCCCGGGTCTCCTGTTCCCCGAAACCCTAAAAAATCCCATCTCCATGCCGGACAATATTCGTCCTGGTCCGGACAGCCGCCGCCGCCGCCCGTGAACACTGAGGCCTCGCCACCTGTCCCTCTGCCGCCACGGCCCGCCTGGCCCACGGTCGGCCCTCCCAGCCAGCGACCGGGCCCGAGCCGCCTCGCCCGCGCCCCGTTGCCTACCTCCTCCCGACGGCGTCTGCGCCGACCGCCACGTCCCTCGCCGGCGTCGACGACAACCACCACCGCCCGCTCTGCCCTGGCCCCAGCTCCGGCGACCGCCGCCTCACCTCGCCTCTGCCGCCCTGGCAAGTCGCGCGCCGCCCGCGGCCACCTCATCGTCCGAGCCCGCCGGCGCCGCCTCCTCCCCGCCCCTCGTCACCGGCAAGCGCCGCCCTGACCTCCCCTTCTTCAACTCCGGCGACTCTCCGGCCATTTACAGTGCTTCTGGCAAACCTCGGTTTTCATGCGGATCTGGATCCAGATCTGGGATTTTCTCAGACGGTGGACTTTTTCCCCTCTAACCCTAACTTTTATGCAATCTTTCACATGCCATAACTCTTCATCCATAACTCCGATTCGTGCATGTAGAATTTCAAAATGTTCGCCTCGACGAGTACATCATTTCATCTCGTTGCATCATTTTCATTTGAGCTCATCTTGATGCCTGTAATGCTGTTGGAAGAGGGCTATGTGATGAATTTGTCAGATCTGTTTCAGCAAATGGCATTTTGTCATATTTGCCATGATTAATGTGTGCATGCTATGATCCTGAGCTCTACATGTGTTTTGTTAAATGCCATGCCATCTTTACAGAGGTGTTTGCCATGTATTTTTTTGATATTTGTGGTGACTAGCACAAGCTTGCAAAGTAGCGTAATCAGTAATGCTGATTTCAGGAACTTAGAATTTCACCAAGTCCTTGTTCTGTTTTTATTGTTATGCCATATGTTCATGTTGTTTCCTAGTGATCCGTGCCTCTTTTGAGGATGATCAGTAAGGCTATTTTGTTCACATTGTGGTGCTCTATCTATCCATGTCTTTGTTTCCATTTATGGAGCAACCTAGCTTGAGTCAATCGAGCTCTACTTTTGCTATAAATTGATCCTGGCAGATTGTTGACATGTTTAGCGATTTTGCCGAGGATGTTGCTATTGATCCGTCCATGCTATGATGTTGTTCTTTCCATGTATAGCTTCTATGCCATGTCTTCGTGATGGGTTTATGCTTAGTTTCTCATACCATGCTTTGTAGTGAGTGCATCAAGCTCGTAAACTTGCCTACTCGTTTACTGATTTGCATGCTCCAGTTTTTCACTAAGTCTGAATCTGTTTATGTTTCTGCCATGTTCACATGCTTGCAATTGTATTTTGTGATCCCTTTTGGCTCAAGGTCACTAAGGGACTTTTGTTAAGTGCTTTGAGTAGCTTCATGCCATGCCTTGCTTTGCCATATTAAGGTCCTGTAGCATGTAGTTTTCATACTCTAAAGTGTGCTTCCTGATGATAAATTCCAGACCTGTGTTAATTTCACTGTCTGAAACCTGTTATCATTTGCACTTTTGCCATGCTTGTTTGAACCTGTTAGTGGATGAATTAGCCGTAGATCAGTGTTCATCTTTTGTCAAGCTACATGAGTGGATCCCTGCCATTTATTTTGTTGTCATGTTTGAGTGCTGTAGCATATTTATCTTGATGCATTTAGTTGGTCACTTGCTGATTATCGCAGGTCGGTGCCATATTTGTTTTGCTTGCCATTTCCAAACCGTGCATCCGATTCCGGTGATCTTTATATCGATTTCAACCGAAATCATCTCACCTTTCCAGTGGAACTATTGGATTTCCAAGTTGAGGCCAGGTTCAATCATTAATTTTCAAATCTTGCATATGCATTCCATATCGCATCCCGCATATCATACCATGTTTGCATCATGTTGCTTGAGCATTGCACGTGGTTGATTGTGTTCTTTTGCTTGTTGTTCTTGTTTAGGTAGAGCCGGGAGACGAGTTCGTGAACGAGGAGCCCATTGAGTTCGCTTATGAGGATCAAGTCAACTCTGACAACTTTGCAGACAAGATGACCATACCCTCGAAATAACTTCTATCTTTGCTTGCTAGATGCTCGCTCTTTTGATAATCCCCCTACAGAGGATGTAGATAGATTATCTGCTACAAACTCAGAAGTGGAAAGCGCCATGAATCATAGGCGCTGCCGGGCCATACTCCGTGATGCTTGTTTCTCACCAGAGGCATTTGACGCCTTCTATTCTGGAGAGGGGTACCTCCATGTTTCTCAAGATGGTCTAGCCAGAGCCATTGATCAGTATGTAAAGGATGTACGGGTGAGTAAATCTGACGATTTATATGTATTAGTAGCCCCTGAGACTTGAAATAGTTAGCAGAACTAATTTAAGGATCATCTTTATTGTGCAGGGTCTTACAGAGAAGAATAATAGGCTGCCACAGGAGCTGGAGGAATGCAAGACCCAACTGCGGGCTGCTGTGGCCGCATTGCAGGAACCAAAAAAGCCACCTGCAGGTAACATTTACTTTAAAGAATGATGGTTACCATATAACATGCGGCAGGGCTGCAGATCTAACAATAGATGTTGCAGATGAATCCGGAGAGAAACCGGAGGACCAGCATGTTATGCGACAGCTAGAGGCTAGCAAACGCATGCTGACTGAGGTTAGGCGGGAGAAAAACAATCTCCAAGATGCCAATATCAAGCTGAGCGTGGAACTAAAAGACGTCCGGGGCCAGCTTGCAGACTCCGAGAAGGAGAATAAACAGCTTCGGCGCGTCATTTTCAGTAAGTGCTTGAACGGATCCTTTTAAAGGAGTTCGGCGAAGAAGCCGACTAACAACGTTATGTCTGTAGGTATGCTGATTGGTCGTCCCTCGGAGGAAATGCCCGAGTCTGCAGGTGATCTTCTGTCCGAGCTGTCACATCTGCACGAACAAGTTCGGCAGGTGATGCAGGGTGTTGCCCAGGCCTTGTGGCCATCCATCTCCCTGCCAGAGGGTGTTGCAGAGCTTGCGGAGAAGCTCAAGGGATCACGGCGGTGCTTCTGATTATGGAAGATATCAGCCTGCCGACAGGGTGCTAGAGAAGCCTGGGCCATGGTGAAGACGCGGTATACCAAGGCAGACCCAAATCACATGGCCGAGGTTGCACCTATGGGGCCCGACGGAAAAGAGATCCCCGTTATCTTAGTGTATGGGCAAGTAGAATTAGCCGCAAAGTATTCTCAACAGGATTGTAAGCTAGACCGCCCGTTGGATGGTATAGAAGAGGAATTTAGTCAGTCTGCATGACTATGTAATTAAAGTGACATGTATAATTCCTTCTAGCCGGATTCTAGATCATTTGTCGTTGCGGACCTTTTCGCTTCAACCTCCGGGCCCAATAGTCCGGAGTGTATCCGAATACCCTCTCAGTTATATAAGAACCAGGGTATGCATGGAGATCAGGCGTAGGGGTCATTAGTGCTTTATTAGACAAGTGCCCAACTAGTTATGTTATATTACATGGGTAGTAAGAAACATCTTCCAGGGAGAATAGTTCCGTTAAGGGTTCCTTTCCCTGGGTAAGCATGCCCTAAAGTGCATGTTCGAACTGCGATAGGAAACACAGGAAAAACATCCGGGGGCGGATATGGACAATAAATAAAAATCATCTTTTGTTCACCGACCGAATATTCCCTTAAGAACGCTAGCTTTCGGCTTCACCCAGTCTAAGGTACACATCCGGCTCACCCGGCTGTAACAATCGCAGAGGTGCTCCCCTTATGCCCTAGCCGAATTAACGGGAACGTAGGGCAAAAATACAAGAGCCAGGCAACCCAGCTTGGCCAAAACTTAAGTCATATCGATGCATATAATGGTGAAAAAAGGTACATGCGGAAGTATAAACACATGTGCGGGGCATGAGGCCCAGATAAATAATTTAAGCTTCTGTGAAAGAAGCCCCCAGGTATGAAGAGTGCGGCTAGCGCATCTGTAATGTGCAAGCGAGGCACAACGTGACCCTTGAAGGCCTAGAGAAATAATAAAAGAAAGAAAGAAAGAAAAACAAGACAGATAATGTATATGCAGAAAATGGACAAAGGGAGGGGACTAACATAGAGTCCGGTGCTAGGCGTAGAATCTTCGGAGCCTAGCCGCGTTCCATGGGTTCGGCTCGAGTCGACTAGTCGATGCATCCCACAGTCGGTACGCTCCACCGGTCAGAACTTGGTCAATAATGAAGGGACCTTCCCATTTGGGCTCGAGCTTGTTCTTTTTCTTATCCAGCAGGCGTAGAACTAGTTCGCCAACATTATAAGTTTTGGCCCGTACTTCTCTGCTTTGGTATCTGCGAGCCTGTTGCTCATAAAATGCGGAACGGGTTTTGGCTACATTGCGCTCCTCCTCCAGGGTGTCCAGACTGTCCTACCAATCAAGCTCGGCTTCTCTTTCTTTGTCCATGTGCACTCGAGGTGAGTCATGAATTATGTCACAGGGCAAGACTGCCTCTGCGCCGTACACCATAAAGAAGGGTGTATATCCGGTACTACGATTTGGCGTGGTCCGCAACCCCCAATGTATAGAGTCGAGCTCCTCTACCCAGAGGGTTTACACGCCATTAAGGAGCACACTAATCTGGGTTTAATGCCGCTCATTATAAGACCGTTTGCTCGCTCGACTTGACCGTTGGTTTGTGGGTGATAGACTGAAGCATAATCGAGCTTGATGCCCATTTTGCTGCACCAGAGTTTTACCTCATCGGCCATGAAGTTCGTGCCATTATCAGTGATGATGCTGTGGGGACGCCATAACATTGTACAACCCTGGATATGAAGTCTATCACCGGTCTGGATTCGGCTGTTTTAACAGGTTTGGCCTCTATCCATTTGGTGAATTTATCCACCATGACCAATAAGTATTTTTTTTCTTGTGGGTTCCCCCTTTAAGGGGTCCAACCATGTCAAGCCCCTAGACCACAAAGGGCCATGTAATGGGGATTGTTTGGAGGGTGGTGGGTGGCATGTGGCTTTGATTTGCAAAGAGCTGGCAACCGGCGCGACGTTGGACCAAGTCCTATGCATCTGCCCGAGCCGTTGGCCAATAGAATCATGTACGGAAGGCCTTTCTTACAAGAGCCCGGGCTGCGGCGTGATGACCGCCGAGTCCGGCGTGAATTTCTGCCAAAAGATTCCGCCCTTCCTCTTCGGAGATGCACCTTTGAAGGACTCCGGTAGTGCTTTTTTTGTACAATTCTCCCTCATGGACCCTGTAGGCCTTGGATTGCCGCACTATGCAGCGTGCCTCACTTTGGTCCTCCGGAAGTTCCTGTCTAGTTAGGTAGGCCAGGAATGGTCCTGTCCACGGGGCAATAATGGCCATTATTTCGTGGGCTGAAGGTGTTATTTCGGTGGCGGAGCCTCCGATTGTGTCAGAGAGTTTGGTATCGGGTATTTTGGTCGGGTCCGGACTGTTGTTACCGGTGTCCCCTTCCCATACTACGGATGGCTTGAACAGCCTTTCCAAAAATATGTTGGCGGGGACCGCATCACGTTTTGCGCTGATGCGGGCGAGAATATCCGCCGCCTGATTGTTTTCCCGAGCCTCATGGTGAAATTCGAGTCCCTCGAACCGAGCTGACATCTTTAGGACGGCGTTTCGATAGGCCGCCATTTTCAGATCCTTGGCATCAAATTCTCCATTTATTTGGGATATTGCGAGGTTTGAATCCCCACGCACCTCCAGGCGTTGAATGCCCATGGAGACTGCCATTCGAAGACCATGCAATAGAGCTTCGTATTCGGCTGCATTGTTGGAGTCTGCATACAATATTTGCAATATGTTCTGAACAGTATCTCCGGTTGGGGACGTCAGGACGACGCCAGCCCCTAGACCAGCCAGCATATTTGAACTGTCGAAGTGCATGATCCAATTGGAGCATGCGCCGTACTCTTTAGGGAGTTCGGCCTCCGTCCATTCGGCGACGAAGTCGGCCAATACTTGTGACTTAATGGCTCGTCGGGGTTTGTATGTTATGTCGAACGAGAGGAGCTCCATGGCCAATTTGGCAATCCGGCCCGTAGCGTCGTGGTTGTTTATAATATAATTAAGAAGCACTTCCGAGGCTACTGTAATCCAACACTCTTGAAAGTAGTGTCACAGCTTCCGCGATGCCATGAATACCGCATATGCTATCTTTTGGTAATGCGGGTACCATGATTTGCATGGAGTGAGGACAGTGGATACATAGTATACCGGCTTTTGAAGAGGGAATTTATGTCCGTCCGCTTCACGTTCGACGACGAGCACTGCGCTTACAACTTGATGAGTTGCCGCGATGTACAACAGCATTGGTTCGCCGATGTTTGGCACGGCTAGGATTGGGTTGGTTTCCAAGATGGCCTTTATTACTTCCAATCCGGCTGTCGCCGCGTCCGTCCACTCGAAGTGTTCGATGCGTCGAAGGAGGCGATATAGGGGTAAAGCCTTTTCTCCTAAGCGGGAGATAAATCGACTTAGAGCCGCCAAGCATCCAGTTAACTTCTGGATTTGTTTGAGGTCTGTTGGGGTAGCCAACTGTGACAAAGCTCGGATTTTGGCCGGATTAGCTTCAATACCTCTACTGGAGACAATGAAACCCAGGAGCTTTGCGGCTGGTACACCGAAAACGCATTTTTCTGGATTGAGCTTGATGTCGTAACTTCGGAGGTTATCTCAAGTGAGCCTCAAGTCGTCTTTCAAAGATTCGACGTGTTTGGTTTTGACGACCACATCGTCTACGTATGCCTCTATTGTTTTGTCGATTTGTTTCTCCAGACATGTCTGAATCATGCGTTGATATGTTGCACCGGCGTTTTTGAGCCCAAAAGGCATTGTGTTAAAACAAAAGGGACCGTATGGTGTGATGAATGCCGTTGCGGCTTGGTCGGACTCCGCCATCTTAATTTGGTGGTAACCGGAGTATGCGTTGAGGAAACACAATGACTCGTGTCCTGCGGTAGCATCAATGATTTGATCGATGCGTGGGAGGGGGAAGGGATCCTTTGGGCAAGCTTTATTGAGGTCTTTGAAATCGACACAAAGGCGCCAGGATTTGTCCTTCTTTGGTACCATCACCAGGTTTGCTAGCCAGTCCGGGTGTTTTATTTCTCTGATGAATCCGGCCTCCAATAACTTGGCTAGTTCCTCTCCCATGGCCTGTCTCTTAGGTTCGGAGAACCGCCGAAGAGCTTGCCTGACAGGCTTGAATCCCTTTAGGATATTGAGGCTATGCTCGGCCAGCCTGCGTGGGATTCCTGGCATGTCTGAGGGATGCCAGGCGAATATGTCCCAGTTCTCGCGCAGGAACTCTCGCAGTGCAGCGTCCACAGCGGGGTTTAACCATGCCCCGATGGAGGCTGTTTTTGTAGGGTCCGTTGGGTGGACTTGGAATTTGACTATTTCATCCGCTGGTTTAAAAGAGGTGGACTTGGATCTCTTGTCAAGTATCACATCGTCCCTATCCACTGTGGAGCGTAGCGTGGTTAATTCCTCGGCCGAGAGGGCTTCGGATAATGCCTCGAGGGCCAGTGCGGCTGTTTTGTTTTCAGTGCGGAGTGCTATGTCTGGATCACTGGCGAGAGTGATGATTCCGTTGGGGCCGGGCATTTTGAGCTTCATGTACCCGTAATGGGGTACGGCTTGGAAGACTGTGAACATCTCCCGTCCTAAAAGAGCGTGATAACCACTGCTGAACGGGGCCACTTGGAATGTAATTTCCTCGGACCTATAATTATCCGCGTGCCGAATACCACATCTAGTGTGATTTTCCCAGCACAGCGTGCTTCCCGACTGCGGATGATTCCTCTAAAGGTTGTGCTACTTTGCTCAATGCGGTTCCAGTCTATTTCCATCTTTTGAAGAGTTCCCTCATAAATGAGGTTTAGTCCGCTGATGTCGTCCATGAGTACTTTGGTGAGTCGAAAGCCGTCCACGATCGGGCTGAGGACCAGTGCGGCTGGTGCTCAGGCTGTTCAGAATTTAGGTTCATCACTGGCATTGAAGGTGATAGCCGTGTCGCTCCATGGATTTATTGCTGCGACGTGGCAGATTTCGGCCATGCTGGAGAGTGTTCACTTGCGCCTATTATTTTATGCGAAGGTCTCAAAGAATGTTAAAACCGTATTGTTATCCACGGGATGGTGCTCTGTGGTATTTGGGATAAGAAGATCCTCACCACTTTTGGCCACCTGCCGGAGTATCCAACATGATCTAAGGCTGTGCGTTGGTATTGTATCCACTGTACTATGAATTTTGCAGGGTCCGTTGAGCCATCCTTCCAGTACGGTTCCGTGCCCTGTAGAGGGTTTTTGCTTTTTGGTAGTTGACCCGAGTGTATTGTGATAATGCACCCTTTTATTTCGGACTGGGTTTGTATTCAGGGCCGGATTATCCCAAAAGTTTGTTTCGCTTTTCCAGGCACTTTCCATCGCACAGTACTTTCGTACTATGGACGCCAAGTCAGCGAAGCGTGTTATCTCACGGCAAAAAATAGGATTGCGTCTTCCTCGCGACAGTCCTTAACCTTGTTCATCGCAAGGAGGAATCTAGCCCAATAGTGATGTACTGTTTCCTGCGGCTCTTTCCTGATGTGGGGAAGATCACTTATGTTTGGGTGGGTGGGTGGAATTGAATCTGAACCCTTACCCGATCTGGGATCCAGGGGCCAAGGAGTTTCCAATTTTGGAAGTTCTGGTTCCGGGGTGTTACCCGATAATCCTGGCCCGCTGCCTGACTCTAGGTTCAGGAATTGGATGTTGTCCTCCCGTGAACGGGCGTCCGGCTCGGAGAGCTCAGGAATCCGGACATAATTGGTCCTCAAGATAGAGGAAAGGTCGCCGCGTTGTTCCTCCACCACTGCAATATGATGGGTGACCGGTGGAGAGTTAATCTCCCTTTGATCGGGTTTAAGCCCAATCCGATCATAGTCCGTAGCGACTCCCAAGGCGGCGATGCGATCCAAGAGCTCGTTTAAGGAGGCGAGCTCCATTGGATCCATCTGTTTGGCGAGTGCCGATTTGACGTGGAGGCTATTTTCGATGACCCGGGAAGTCATCATCGACGTGGCAGCCGAACAGGCGGTCATGACTAAACCGCCTAGCCGGAGAGTTTGGCCAACAGCCAAAGCTCCCCCGACAGTAGTATCGTCTTTAAAGACGAGACAAGACATCGTTCCTTCTAGCGACGGCACAGAGGAACTCTCAATGAAAGCACCAATGTCGGTGTCAAAACCGGCGGATCTCGGGTAGGGGGTCCCGAGCTGTGCGTCTAAGGCGGATGGTAACAGGAGGCAGGGGACATGATGTTTTACCCAGGTTCGGGCCGTCTTGATGGAGGTGAAACGCTACGTCCTGCTTGGTTTATTCTTGATGATATGGGTATTACAAGAGTTGATCTACCACGAGATCAGAGAGGCTAAACCCTAGAAGCTAGCCTATGGTATGATTGTATGTTGTCCTATAGACTAAAACCCTCCGGTTTATATAGACACCGGAGGGGGCTAGGGTTACACAAGGTCGGTTACAAAGGAGGAGATATACATATCCGTATTGCCTAGCTTGCCTTCCACGCCATGTAGAGTCCCATCCGGACATAGGACAAAGTCTTCAAACCTGTATCTTCATAGTCCAACAGTCCGGCCAAAGGATATAGTCTGGCTATCCGGAGACCCCCTAGTCCAGGACTCCCTCAGTAGCCCCTAAACCAGGCTTCAATGATGATGAGGCCGACGCACAGTGTTGCCTTCAGCATTGCAAGGCAGGTTCCTCCTCCGAATACACCATTGAAGATTTTGAATACAAGGATAGTGTCTGACCCTGCAAAGTAATTTCCACATACCCCCGTAGAGAGAATAATATTTCCATGAATCTAATCTGTTGACACGTTTTGATAGCATGACATCATGCCATGGCCTGGTTTTTGTTCGAACCACTTTTCTTAACCAGCTCCGCACATATCGCGAGGCAGTTTTCTTGACATGTCTTGCCAAAGCAGAGATTGTGTTCCCCTTATCACGGGATTCTCATCAATAAGGATGTGGGTAACCCAACCGCGCCATCAATTACCGCACCTGGGAATAAGCGGTTTTGCTAGGCAAGTGGAGAGGCACATCGCCTCTTCCGCCTTTATAAAAGGGACAAATATTTACTTTTTTCACCAACACCTTCTTCATCCTCGCTTACCCATTCCCGCACACTCAAGCTCTAGCGCCCAAGCTCGCGTTCTTCTTCTCGAACCACTCCAAGCATGTCTGGAGCAGGAGGCAAGTGAATGACGAAGGAGAATATCAAAGAGTTACAGCAAGCCGGATACCGGGCTGCGGATATCACGCACAGGTTGCCGAATGCAGGGCAGATCGTCCCTACGCCCGAACCCCATGAGAGGGTAGTTTTCTTACCCATTTCGTCCGCGGACTGGGATTCCCTCTCCACCCGTTTGTCCGCGGGCTCATGTTCTACTACAGGCTGGATTTTCATGATCTGGCCCCCAATTTCATCCTCAACATCTTAGCGTTTATCGTTGTGTGCGAGGCCTTCCTCCGCATCAGGCCCCACTTCGGCCTATGGCTAAAAATCTTCAATGTCAAACCTAAGGTGGTGGGAGGCCAGCAAGCAGAGTGCGGAGGCGCCATGGTGGGCAATATGCCTAATGTCACCTAGCTCGAGGGCACCTATGTGGATACCATAAAGGGGTGGCAATCGGGGTGGTTCTACATCACCGAGTTGCGCGACTCCAACTGGGTGGTGGCCCCCAAATTTCAATCCAGAATACCCATGCGGCTCACCTCCTGGAAAAAGAAGGGCCTGTCCTGGGGTTCTTCGGTAGATCTGACCGGACTCCAGACCTGCATCCAGAACATGACGAGCAGAAAAATCAAGCTTGTCAATGTGGTCCAGGTTATGCTCTTCCGCCGGATCCTTCCGTGCCAAAGACGGGCATTCAATTTGTGGTAGTTCGACTTGGCCAAGCACTAGACACTACGAGAGCTCTATGACACGACGCATGAGGACGTCTAGTGGGTGCTATTCAAGAGCGCCGAGATGCCTCCTTCCCTCACCGAGGATCGCAGACTCAGCGCAAAGCGCCACCCCAATCCGGTAGGTTTTTATATCTCTCAGGGTATTTATTTGCCCCGGTTTAGTTGTGTGCAGGATCTGAACTTCCATGTCATTAACAGGACTGGATAGAGACGGCGGAGCAGCTTGATAGCCCAGCCCCACTGCCCGAAGATCCCGCAGACGCTCTTCTGACGAAGATGCTGACACAGGCACCCTACGAGGTGCCGGAAAAGAAGACGAAGAAGAAGGTCGTGGCGACCCGAAAGGGTCTCCGGCGCAAGGTTGTATCGGAGTCATCGGACGATGACTTCGACGTGCACTCCTCCCACGGAAACAAGGAGGAGGAGAAAAGTTCTCCCCCCCCCCCCGGCCGGGGGAGACAAGAAAAGGAAGGCCGACCAATCCGGGGAGGCCGAAGGGTCCAAGAAGGGAAGGACCCTCCCTCCGGACTACGCCACGACGGCCGTCGACTGCGGCGACGAGTGGCTACCCAGGGTCAAGCCCCTGGCGAAATCGTAAGTGTCCAGACACCGTAGTACTTCATGGTATGTTTTATTGTACTGCCTGCCCTCATGCCGAACATGATTATGCAGTCCATCCCGAGCTCATCTCGACGTGCCTTCGTTGAGCGGCTCTTTGGACTCGTCGGATATGAACAACAGTTCTCCTCCGACTGCTTCCACCCCTCGCCCTACGGACAATGCCGAGCTATTGTCTCGAAAGGCACCAAGCCAAGGGGAGGTGGTCCTGGGGGCGCCTGATGGCGACTTCCCGGACCCTAGGTACCAAAGGAGCGTGGCTCCTACGGGCTTCGAGTTCGGGCCCTAGCCGGACACTGCACCGGAACCTTCGATGGTTCCATTCTCCGGCAGGCGGTCCCCCATCAAGGGGGGCCAACCATCTGTGCTGGTGTCCTCTGTCCAACCAGAGGCACCTGACAACCTGCTGGAAGCACTTTGCAGCGCTTCCATCGAAGAAGAGCACCGCACTATCAAGAGTGCGGTGGTCGAGAAGGTTCAGTCCGCCAAAAATGGACTGATTGAAGCTTCCGCCAGCCACCTAACAGGCTTTGAGGTAAGAAATCAAAATATAAGAAAATATTACCGCATAGATAGTAGCCCCTGATGCTCTGTTCGGCGTTCGCGAAGAAAAACTGAATAGAGGATCAAATGATAACTCAGGAGTCTAATTAGAGTATGTCTATGTGTATCTGCAGGCTTCACTGCTGGTCATTGCTGCACGTACTACGGAGGTCTCTGCGCTGAAGCAGGCCCTCAAGCGGTCCGAGGACGAGCTCGGCCTTACCAAGAGGCAGCTCAAAGAGAGCAAAGGTAAGATATACCCCTGTGTATATAGTTGAAAAAAAGTTCAGGTGTGAAGTAATAGGATCGTCACGAATTTGTTAGGGGCCACGACCAACCGAGGTGGAGACCCTGAGGAAGGCGTTGTCCGAGGCCGAAGACATAGCGGCCAAGGAACACATTGAATGGGAGAAACAAGAAGCCCGAGTAGACGAGGTGCAGCAAGAGCTAGAGGCTCTTTCCAAAAAGCACGAGTCCTTGGAGCTTGACTCCAAGACGCGAGAGTCCAAGCTTGCGCAGGCGCTTGAAAGCGTCCGGAGCGCCAAGGCTGAAGCCCACAAGGCCCTTCAGGAGATTGACGCGGTGAAGAAGATAGCAGGGGGTAAGGCATTCAATATGCAAAGCAAGCATGTGAAGGAGACTTTCCTTTTTTTACCCGAGTTCGGAGCTCTCCAGGAGCGTTTGCGGATCTTACCCGCAGTGTACTAGATGCCGCGGAGTTTTACCGAGCTGAGGAGGGGAGCTCAATGGAGAAGTTGTTCTGGTCTTAGTATACTGGGACTGAACACCCCGTGCCCTTGAGCGACCAGCTGAACCAGTTGGTCTAGCTTCACAAGGCGGCCGAACAGGCCATGAGGGGCCTTATATTCCGGATGTGGCCTGGCGAGGCCCTGTCCGGCAGCTACTTCGGCCTGGTGAGGCGGCTAGTGGAAGCCTGCCCATGGCTTGAAGTCATCAAGCAGTCCGTCTGCATCGACGGTGCACGTAGGGCTTTTTCCCGGGCGAAGGTGCACTGGGCGAAGCTGGGCGCCGTGAAGCTGGTGAAGCAGGGGCCGCTGGAGGGCAACGAGCATCGCTGCCCCGAGAATTATTATGAGAGTGTCCTGAAGGGTTCCCGCTTAGAGGCAGATGAGTGTGCCAAGGATGTAATTTTTGAATGAACATGCCCATGTGATCCTGTAATATTAAATGAGTTTGTTTGTGCCACGCGACGCTTTCTTAGTTTAAAATATTACCTTTTATGCGGCCGTTTATAAAATCTAAGAGTTGCCAGTCGTCGGCTTCTACCGCCATGTAACTAGTACTGGGGTATTCGGGATAAATCTGAACACTCTTTACCCCAATTTTGGGTCGTTCAAGGGAGGTGTTCAGCGCAACGAACCAGGCAATCGGACTATAATGCTTTATCACTCTCACTTAGCCATACAAGTCTATGATTTTAAATTTTTGGCGAAGCCCCTGGTATCCGGAGGGCCGAATTTGGGGCGCTATACACGCCTAAGCTGGACAAGGACGACTCCTCGCCCGAAGCGGAAAAAGTCTTTAAGGACTTGAGACCTCTCGAACAGCGACCAGTCTCTCGCCTTACCATGACAATCAGTTTTTGGCTTTCTCTACTGAGGTGCTCATCCGGAAGAACCGGGACACAATCGCAGTAGTTCTCCCACTTCTACCTTAGCCGATATAGCGGAACGTAAGGTACCAAAGCGTGGGAGCCGGGCAACCCAACATTTGACCAAAGACATGATTCGGAGCTGATGCATATAATGCTATAAGTTCGGGGTGCCACAGTGTCGAAAGTGTTCGGACTTCTTGCGCCGTATTATGGGGTAAACGAGGACCCCTGGCGAAGTGACGTGCGGGTGCAGATTGTCGTAAATGGACATATATAAGAGAAAGAGAAAAACTTAAATAATGCGATGATAGATTAATCATATGCATTGTTATTTAAACGATACGTCGAAGCTTACTTGGTACAAGTAGTGCAATAAGCATAAAGGAGGACAATTCAAAATGTCCTATCCCAAGGCAAGCTGCGCATAAAATAGTGAGAAGCGGGTATATCAATTATTACTAGAGACCACCTGGCGGTTCCCGTGTTCATCTTAGCTTCTTGCCGCCTAGGTTGTTGCTTCTGAAATGTGTCCGGCAATCGTACTGCCGGAAAGGGCTTCCAAAGAGTTAGGCCCTGAAAGAGAAAAGGAATGTCGAAGGTATACAACCCCTAGTGTGGTTAAGCCACAATGCGGGGCATGTCCTGATCGTGCCCCCGCCTATGTCCATGGTATTTTTAACTCGTAGTTATGTACGTGCGGCACGGATTTCGTCGCTTCACTGGGACTGAGACGGGGGCTGAATTGCTAGGCGAGCTCTGATCGTTCCTGGCGATCCTGTTGCAGCTTGTTCCGGACTCGCTTGAAGGTGTCCGGGGGCCGTGACGCCGAATGAGTGGTCTGCCTGAACAGGCTGCTTTGTGCCTCTGCTGCAAGGGCCGCACTGTGCTCTTCCGTACGGAGCGAGCATTCTGTGTTTCCATTTACTGTTATGACCCCACGAGGTCGTGGCATCTTGAGCTTGAGGTATGCGTAATGCGGCACTGCATTGAATTTTGCAAATGTTGTCCGTCCGAGCAGTGCATGATAGCCACTTCGAAAAGGGACGATGTCGAAGATTAACTCTTCGCTAAGGATGTTATCCGGTGATCCGAAGACCACTTCCAGTGTGATTGAGCCTGTACAATGGGCCTCTACACCTAGGATGATGCCTTTAATGGTGGTTTTTCTGGGTTTGATCGTCGAGAAATCGATACCCATTTTTCGCACTGTATCCTGATAAAGCAGGTTCAGGCTACTGCCACCGTCCATAAGGACTCGAGTGAGGTGAAATCCAACAATGATGGGGTCTAGGACCAGTGCGACAGGTCTGCCATGACGGATGCTAGTGGGGTGATCCATGCGATCGAAGGTGATTGGGCAAGCAGACCATGGGTTGAACTTTGGGGCGACAGGCTCCATCGCATAGACGTCCCTTAGTGCACGCTTCTGCTCCCTCTTGGGAATGTGGGTTGCGTATATCATGTTCACCATCTTCACTTGTGGGGGAAACCCCTTCTGTCCTCCTGTGTTCGGTGGCCGGGACTCCTCCTCGTCATCGATATGCAACCCCTTGTCCTTGTTTTCGGCATTTAACTTGCCGGCCTGCTTGAACACCTAGTATTCTCTGTTGGTGTGATTGGCTGGCTTGTCGGGGTGCCGTGGATTTGACACGAGCGATCCAGTATGCGATCCAGACTGGACGGAGCCGGAGTATTCTTTTGAATGGCTTTTTCTGCTGACCGGATCTAGAGCCTCTGAATCCGGCATTGACTGCCGTATCTTCGGTGTTATCGTCGTTATTGCGGCGCTTTGGTCTATTACGATGCTGCCTACCGTTAACATCTTTGGTATCCGAGGTATCCGGATTCTTTGATGTGTTGTTGCTGCGAGCCAGCCAGCTGTCCTCGCCCGCGCAAAAGCGGGTCATGAGTGTTGTGAGGGCTGCCATAGATTCGGTTCTCCTAGCGAGGTGGCGAGCCATTCGTCATCGGATGTTATGCTTGAATGCCGCTAGGGCCTCTGCATCCGACAGTCTACAATTTGATTTTTCTTAGTCAGGAACCGTGTCCAGAATTGTCTGGCCGATTCCCCTGGCTGCTGGGTTATGTGGCTCAAGTCATCAGCATCCGGTGGCCGCACATAAGTGCCTGGAAGTTGTCAAGGAATGCATCTTCCAGATCCTCCCAACTGCCGACGGAATCTGCTGGCAAGCTATTCAGCCAATGCCGAGCTGGTCCTTTGAGTTTTAGTGGGAGGTACTTGATGGCATGTAGATCATCACCGCAAGCCATGTGGATGTGAAGGAGGAAATCCTCAATCCATACAGCGGGATCTGTTGTGCCATCGTATGATTCGATATTTACGGGTTTGAAACCCTCCGGGAATTCATGATTCATAACTTCATCAGTGAAGCATAGGGGTGTGCGGCGCCTCTGTGTCGGGCTATATCCCGACCTGTAGGAGTCTTGTCTGTTGTATTGCCAGCGTTACTCTTGGTGTATCGACGCGACGATCGTCGTCCGTGTGGGCGCATGGCTGTTTATTGACTTGCGATTTTTGCCTATTTCCAAGATGTCGCCAGTCCTCTGTGTTGCCCGGGCTTCATATTTTGTGAGTGGACGGTGCAGTCTGAACTTACGAAACGCCTCTCGTCTGCGTGTAGTGGCCGGTCAGCCACATCATACACTCGTGAATGAGGTTTCAATGCTTCCTCCTCGAGGTGAGGGGTAGCAACCTTGCGTTTTGGCGGTAACCTCTTGGACGGGCGCTCCGAGTTCATGCTCCTCGGCCGCAAGGACTTCGGTCCACCTGTCTGCTAGCAGGTCTTGAGTCAGCTTGAAGCCGTTGCTGTTTTTCTTAAGGCTACTTGCCGTGGCCATAAGCCGGCGCTTGAAGTGCTCTTGCTCAACGGGGTCCTCAAGCACGATAAACTCGTCGTCGCCGAGGCTCGCCTAGTCTTCGGAGGGAGGCATGTAATTGTCCTCCTTCGGTTCTCCATCTGTTGTCTGCTCTGGAGTGCTAGCTTGTTCGTCCTCTAGCTCTACACCGTGCTGGAGGGGATTGTTGTTGTATTTGGCGCTATCCATGGTGTTATTATCCCCTGTGCCAGTATCACTGCTCTTGCTGTGGCGAGACTTATAGGGGTGTCACTGACATTGGCGCTTGGGTTGCTTCTTGGAGGGGTCATCCTCTGTTGTCTCGTCGCCATTGCCTTCTTTACGGGTGTCCACCATGTATATATCATATGATGAGGTGGCGGTCCATCGCCCTGAGGGCGGTGGTTCCTGTTCGTCTCCGGCTTCGTCGTCCATACCGTCGAAGTATTTGGAGTCGAAGTAGAGCATGTCGGTTAAGTTGTTGATAGTGGCTACTAAGTTGGTGGTGGGTGGGCAGCGAATTTCTTCGTCGTCCACATCCCATTTTAGCCGGACATAGTTCGGCCAAGGTTCTCCTGACAGGGAAGAGAGACCTTAATGAATTTAGCACATCTCCGAAGGTGAGTGCTGAAAAATATCCGCGGAGGTGAACTCCATGATCGGGCCCCAGTCGGATTCGACGGGGCACGGATGTGAGCGGCTCAGAGTCCGTGGCCGGAGATGAATCCAGTGGTTCGGTGACACGGCTCTCGTAAGGGGTGAAGTCAGTATCTGGCTCTATCGCCACTGAGAGTGTGGCCTCCATGGTGGGGTCTATCCCTCCGCTCTCAGATGGCGCGATTTGCTCCAGGATTAACGGCCGGAGTAGTTGCGGATGCGATCTCCCGAACATTGTCCGACGGCATAGTTATGTCATGCTCGTTGCGACTGTGCGGCACGACCGGCATGGGCTCGAATCCGTCGAAGATCAAGTCTCCACGGATGTCAGCCGTGTAGTTCAAGTTTCCAAATCTGACCAGATGGCCAAGGGCGTAGCTTTTGATCTGCTCCAGATGGCCAAACGAGTTGGCCCACAGTGCGAAGCCGCCGAATACGAAGATCTGTCCGGGGAGGAAAGTCTCACCCCGGACCGCATCGTTAGCGATGATCGAAGGAGCCATCAAGCCTTACGGTGATGACACAGTGAAACTCTCAATGAAAGCACCAATGTCGGTGTCAAAACCGGCGGATCTCAGGTAGGGGGTCCCGAACTGTGCGTCTAAGGAGGATGGTAACAGGAGGCAGGGGACACGATGTTTACCCAGGTCCGGGCCCTCTTGATGGAGGTAATACCCTACATCCTGCTTGATTGTTCTTGATAATATGGGTAGTACAAGAGTTGATCTACCACAAGATCAAAGAGGCTAAACCCTAGAAGCTAGCCTATGGTATGATTGTATGTTGTCCTACGGACTAAAGCCCTCCGGCTTATATAGACACCGGAGGAGGCTAGGGTTACAGAAGGTCGGTTACAAATGAGGAGATATACATATCTATATTGCCCAGCTTGCCTTCCATGCCAAGTAGAGTCCCATCCGGACACGGGATGAAGTCTTCAAACCTGTATCTTCATAGTCCAACAGTCCCGCCAAAGGATATAGTCTGGCTGTCCGGAGACCCCCTAGTCCAGGACTCCCTTAGTGGTCTTGGTGATAAACTCCTGAGTGGTGGGCACTCCTCGCCCTGCGCTCTCCTGAGGGTCACGTGCCGTGAAGAACGTCTCCAAGTGGTGCCCAAGCGCCTCCCTCGCGAGGTTGGCAAGGTCTGAGGCCCTCCAGAAGAGAGCCCCTGAGCCCTGCCTGAGGAGGGCGCCAGGCGCCCCTTCCTATGCGATAGAGGCAGATGCCCCTAGAGCGTGAGCTGGTCCTGACGTGGCTTCTGTCGCGACGCCGTCCTCGTGAGGTCCTGCGTGGCACGGCTGCTTCTTCTTGGGGATGGCCTCCAGAGGGCCTTCATTTCTGCTGTTGGGGTCATCGATTGCAGCGGCTTGAAAGGCACGCGCGAGGGAGGACACCGCATCCCTCTCTTCACACGAAACGGTGATGATTCCTCCGCTTCCTGGCATCTTGAGAACGTTGTAGCCGTCATGAGTGACTGCCATGAACTTGGCCAGGGCTGGATACCCAAGGATGGCATTGTACGGCAGGTGGATGTGCGCGACGTCAAAGTCAATGAGCTTGGTGCGGTAGTTCTTGCGCTCTCTGAAGGTCACAGGCAGGCGAACCTGCCCTATCGGTGTGGTGGAGCCGTCGGTCACTCCTGCAAAAGGCTTGGTGGGTTGGAGCTACTCATATGGCACTTGCAGGTTGTGCTCTTTCGTACGGAGCGAGCGTTCTGTGTTTCCATTTACTGTTATGACCCCGCGAGGTCGTGGTATCTTGAGCTTGAGGTATGCATAATGCGGCACTGCATTGAATTTTGCAAATGCTGTCCGTCCGAGCAGTGCATGATAGCCACTTCGAAAAGGGACGATGTCGAAGATTAACTCTTCGCTAAGGATGTTATCTGGTGATCCGAAGACCATTTCCAGTGTGATTGAGCCTGTACAATGGGCCTCTACACCTAGGATGACGCCTTTAATGGTGGTTTTTCTGGGTTTGATCGTCGAGGAATCGATACCCATTTTTCGCACTGCATCCTGATAAAGCAGGTTCAGGCTGCTGCCACCGTCCATAAGGACTCGAGTGAGGTGAAATCTGACAATGATGGGGTCTAGGATCAGTGCGACGGATCTGCCATGACGGATGCTAGTGGGGTGATCCCTGCGATCGAATGTGATCGGGCAAGCAGACCATGGGTTGAACTTTGGGGCGACAGGCTCCATCGCATAGACATCCCTTAGTGCATGCTTCCGCTCCCTCTTGGGAATGTGGGTTGCGTATATCATGTTCACCATCTTCACTTATGGGGGAAACCCCTTCTGTCCTCCTGTGTTCGGCGGCCGGGGCTCCTCCTCGTCATCGCTATGCAACCCCTTGTCCTTGTTTTCGGCATTTAACTTGCCGGCCTGCTTGAACACCTAGTATTATCTATTGGTGTGATTGGCTGGCTTGTCGGTGGTGCCGTAGATTTGACACGAGCAATCCAGTATGCGATCCAGACTGGATGGAGCCGGAGTACTTGTTTTGAATGGCTTTTTCTGCTGACCGGATCTAGAGCCTCTGAATCCGGCATTGACTGCCATATTTTCATGTTATCATCGTTATTGCGGCGCTTTGGTCTATTACGATGCTGCCTACCGTTAACATCTTTGGTATCCGAGGTATCCGGATTCTTTGATGTGTTGTTGCTGCGAGCCAGCCAGCTGTCCTTGCCCGCGCAAAAGCGGGTCATGAGTGTTGTGCGGGCTGCCATAGATTTCAGCGGGCGAGCCATTCATATCAGATGTTATGCTTGAATGCCGCTAGGGCCTCTCCATCCAGACAGTCTACAATTTGATTTTTCTTAGTCAGGAACAATGTCCAGAATTGTCTAGCCGATTCCCCTGGCTGCTGGGTTATGTGGCTCAAGTCATCAGCATCCGGTGGCCACACATAAGTGCCCTAGAAGTTATCAAGAAGTGCATCTTCCAGATCCTCCCAACTGCCGACGGAATTAGCTGGCAAGCTATTTAGCCAATGCCGAGAAGGTCCTTTGAGTTTTAGTGGGAGGTATTTGATGTCATGTAGATCATCACCGCAACCCTTGTGGATATGAAGGAGGAAATCCTCAATCCATACAGCGGGATCTGTTGTGCCATCATATGATTCGATATTTACGGGTTTGAAACCCTCCGGGAATTCATCATTCATAACTTCATCGGTGAAGCATAAGGGGTGTGCGGCACCTCTGTGCCGGGCTATATCCCGAGGTAGTTCGTAGGAGTCTTGTCTGTTGTATTCAGCCCAGCCGGTTTACTCTTGGTGTATCCGACGCGACGATCGTCGTCTCGTGTGGGCGCATGTGCCCGTGTCCTGTATGTTGACCTTGTGATTTTTGCCTTATTATCCAAGATGTCGCGCAGGTCCTCTGTGTTGCCCCGGGCCTTCATATTTTTGACTGAGTGGCTACGGGGTGCAGTCTGAACTTTAGGCTGAAACACCTCTCTGGTTCTGCGTGTAGTAGCCGGTCAGCTGCATCATACACTGGTGAATGAGGTTTCAATGCTTCCTCCTCGAGGTGAGGTAGCAACCTGCGTTTTGGATAACTCTTGGATGGGTGCTCGAGTTCATGCTCCTCGGCCGCAAGGACTTCGGTCCACCTGTCTGCTAGCAGGTCTTGATCAGCTTGAAGCCGTTGCTGTTTTTTCTTAAGGCTACTTGCCGTGGCCATAAGCCGGCGCTTGAAGTGCTCTTGCTCAACGGGGTCCTCAGGCACGATAAACTCGTCGTCGCCGAGGCTCGCCTAGTCTTCGGAGGGAGGCATGTAATTGTCCTCCTTCGGTTCTCCATGAGTTGTCTGCTCTGGAGTGCTAGCTTGTTCGTCCTCTAGCTCTACACCGTGCTGGAGGGGATTGTTGTTGTATTCGGCGCCATCCGTAGTGTTATTATCTCTTGTGCCGGTATAACTGCTCTTGCTATGGCGGGACTTATAGCGGTGCCGCTGACGTTGGCGCTTGGGTTGCTTCTTGGAGGGGTCATCCTCTGCTGTCTCGTCGCCATTGCCTTCTTTGCGGGTGTCCACCATGTATATATCATATGATGAGGTGGCGGTCCATCGCCCTGAGGGCGGTAGTTCCTGTTCGTCTCTGGTATGATCGTCCATACCGTCGAAGTATTCGGAGTCGAAGTCAAGCATGTCGGTTAAGTTGTCGACAGTGACTACTAAGTGGGTGGTGGGTGGGCAGCGAATTTCTTCATCGTCCACATCCCATTTTAGCCGGACATAGTTTGACCAAGGTTCTCCTGACAGGAAGAGAGACCTTAATGAATTTAGTACATCTCCGAAAGGTGAGTGCTGAAAAATATCCACGGAGGTGAACTCCATAATCGGCGCCTAGACGGATTCGACGGGCACGGATGTGAGCGGCTCAGAGTCCGTGGCCGGAGATGAATCGAGTGGTTCGGCGACAGGGTTCTCGTAAGGGGTGAAGTCAGTATTTGGCTCTATCGCCACTGAGAGTGTGGCCTCCATGGTGGGGTCTATCCCTCCGCTCTCAGATGGCGCAATTTGCTCCAGGCTAACGGCCGGAGTAGTTGCGGATGCGATCTCCCGAACACTATCCGGCGACATAGTTATGTCATGTTCGTTGCGACTGTGCAGCACGTCCGTCGTGGGCTCGAATTCGTCGAAGATCAAGTCTCCACGGATGTCGGCCGTGTAGTTCAAGTTTCCAAATCTGACCAGATGGCCAGGGGCGTAGCTTTCGATCTGCTCCAGATGGCCAAACGAGTTGGCCCACAGTGCGAAGCTGCCGAATACGAAGATCTGTCCGGGGAGGAAAGCCTCACCCCGGACCGCATCGTTAGCGATGATCGAAGGAGCCATCAAGCCTTACGGTGACGACACAGTGAAACTCTCAATGAAAGCACCAATGTCGGTGTCAAAACCGGCGGATCTCAGGTAGGGGGTCCCGAACTGTGCGTCTAAGGAGGATGGTAACAGGAGGCAGGGGACACAATGTTTACCCAGGTCCGGGCCCTCTTGATGGAGGTAATACCCTATGTCCTGCTTGATTGTTCTTGATAATATGGGTAGTACAAGAGTTGATCTACCACGAGATCAAAGAGGCTAAACCCTAGAAGCTAGCCTATGGTATGATTCTATGTTGTCCTACGGACTAAAGCCCTCCGGTTTATATAGACACCGGAGGAGGCTAGGGTTACACAAGGTCGGTTACAAATGAGGAGTTATACATATCTATATTGCCTAGCTTGCCTTCCATGCCAAGTAGAGTCCCATCCGGACACGGGATGAAGTCTTCAAACCTATATCTTCATAGTCCAACAGTCCGGCCAAAGGATATAGTCTGGCTGTCCGGAGACCCCCTAGTCCAGGACTCCCTCAGTGGTCTTGGTGATAAACTCCTGAGTGGTGGGCACTCCTCGCCCTGCGCTCTCCAGAGGGTCACGTGCCGTGAAGCACGCCTCCAAGTGGTGCCCAAGCGCCTCCCTCGCGAGGTTGGCAAGGTCTGAGGCCCTCCAGAAGACAGCCCCTGAGCCCTGCCTGAGGAGGGTGTCGGGCGCCCCTTCCTATGCGATAGAGGCAGGCGCCCCTAGAGCGTGAGCTGGTCCTGACGTGGCTTCTGTCGCGATGCCGTCCTCCTGAGGTCCTGCGTGGCGCGGCTGCTTCTTCTTGGGGATGGCCTCCAGAGGGCCTTTATTTCTGCTGTCGGGGTTGTCGATTGTAGCGGCTTGAAAGGCACACGCGAGGGAGCACACCGCATCCCTCTCTTCACACGGGACGGTGATGATTCCTCCGCTTCCTGGCATCTTGAGAACGTTGTAGCCGTGATGAGTGACTGCCATGAACTTGGCCAGGGCTTGATACCCGAGGATGTCATTGTACGGCAGGTGGATGTGCACGAGGTGACAGGCAGGCGAACCTGCCCTATCGGTGTGGTGGAGCCGTCGGTCTCTCCTGAGAAAGGCTTGGTGGATTGGAGCTGCTCATATGGCACTTGCAGGTTGTCGAACGTGTCGACGGACAGGATGTTGAGCCCTGCGCCGCCGTCGATCAGGGTCTTGGTGACCTGCACATTGCTGATGACTGGGGAACATAGCATAGGGAGGGAGCTAGCAGTGGCTGCGCACTTGAGCTGATCCACCGAGTTGAAAGTGACGGCGCATTGGGACCACCTGAGCGGGAGCGTGGCCTCGAGTTTGGGGAGCGCTGCGTTCACCTCGCGAGCAAACTGTTTTGAAGACGCGCTGAGAGGCTAGGGCCTGGGTGCCGCCCAAGATGCAGGTGATCGCACGCGGCTCCTGGAAGCCCCCAGCCCCCTCGTCCTGGTGGTGGTCGTCTCTCCTTCTTGGTGGCGGCAGCGGGAGAAGACCGGCGGTGCCCTGGGGGCGATCCTCACGCAGCGGGTCCCTCCAGGTGCCCTCACGAGGTTGGTCCTGCCAGCGGTACTCACAAGGTCGGTCCTGCCACTCCTGGTGCGGGCCACGGTCGTCCCAGCGTCCACCACCACATCCTCCTCTGCGGTCGTAGCCCCGGTCGTTGCGCTCGGGGCGTCGACCGTAGTGTCCTTCTCGTATGGCCCTGAGCTCTTGAAAGTCGATGGTGTTGTGGGTGTTCAGGTTGTGGAAGGCGCAGAACGGTCGGCCATTCTTGGATGACTCGGGCTGATCTCTGCCTCACTTGATGTCGGGCTCCGCTACGAGCACAGCTACCTCCTTGCGCTTCACGTCCTTGGCCTTGGCCTTCTTGTCCTCCGCGCCCACGGCTGGCAGCTCAAGGAGAGAGAGGCGCCCCTCCTAAGCTCTTGCGCACTTGGTCGCCATGTTGAACAGCTCGTGAGATGTGCAGAGCTCCTCGTGGATGGCGAGCTCTTCCTTCATCTTGACGCCACAGACGCCGCCGGAAAACGCGGAGATGATGGACTCATCCCTGGCCTTGGGGATCTTGAGGCGGGTGTTGTTGAAGCGCTGGGTGTACTTCTGGAGGGTCTCTTCTAGTTGCTGCCTGATGCGGCGTAGATCACCTGCGGCCGGAGGGTGGTCGCGAGTGCCGTGGAAGTTGGCGATGAAGCGGTCGCGCATCTTGTCCCAGGAGGAGATCGAGCTGTGCTGTAGATTCAGGAGCCAAGAGCGAGCTTCGTCCTTGAGGGCCATGGGAAACCAGTTCACCATGACCTTTTCGTCGTTGTTGGCCGCTTCGATGCTCAGCTCATAGAGCTGGAGGAACTCCGCGGGGTCGGCGGTACCGTCGTAGCGAGGAGGCAGATCATGGCTTGAACTTGCCCGTCCAGGTGACGCTACGCAGCTCGGGGGTGAAGGCGTGGCAGCCAGCCTTGGTAGCCGGGGCCCGCTTCAGAGGTGGAGCTTGGTCTTCATGAGGTCCGGGCTGCGCCGCTGCGGGTGGTGCGCAGTCTTGACGAGCTGGCGCGAGGAGCGCAGGTGCAGCTTCTCGCGGCCGCAGAATTTCTTGGCACCTTCTCCCTTCACGCGGGCGCCGGGCGCGGCGGATCTTGTCGTGGAGCCGCGCACCTCGGTGCCAAGGAGACGTCTTGGGGATGAGGTGGTGGAGGCGCACCATGAGCCCCGTCTCCCGCGGCTGGTTGAGGGGGAGGCAGAGAGTGGGACGGCGCCGAAGAGCCTCCCGTGGCGCGGACGAGCTCTGCAACGCGTTCGAGCCACTCCTCATAGAGGTCCTCGATGGGGCCGTAGCGCAGGAGCTCGTTCGCTGCGAGGAGCGCGGCCCGTGCCTCCATGGGAGAGCGGTGCGCATGAGACAAAGAACCGGCAGGGGTCAGTGATGGAGTGGCGGTGCGGCCGTCCTGCCGCACCAAAGGATGCAGAAAGGACACCTGCTGCTCGTTCCCCACCGGGCCGGTCGCAGCGTTGGTGGCGGGGGACAGAGAATGGCGATGTGGCCCGCCGATGGGAGCCGTCTGAGCGACGCGGGCGGTGAGGGCAGCCCGACACATAGCTCGAGCACGGCGAGCGTCCACCATGGAGACGACGGAGCGACGGAGCGACAAACTGATGGAAGGGAGGCTACGACGCACCCCTACCTGGCGCGCCAAATGTCGGATGTGGGGTTCCGGCAAACCCTTAAGGTTCGAACACTAGGGTGCGCGCGAAGTCTTTCCCTCCTACCAATCAACGCCATAGCTCACTATGATCCCGCGGACGAACTCGCAACACAGAAAGACACAAGGTTTATACTGGTTCGGGCCACCATTGTGGTGTAATACCCTACTCCAGTGTGGTGGTGGTGGATTGCCTCTAGGGCTGATGATGAACAGTACAAGGGAAGAACAGCCTCCGGAGGTTGAGGTGTTCTTGTGAGTAGGCTCTTGATTGGGTTGGAAAGAGCAAAGGCGTGTCTCCCAGATCCGATCACCCCTACTGTGGTGGCTATCTCTACTTATATAGGCCTTGGTCCTATTCCAAAATATCGAGCGGGAAGGGAGCCAACAATGGCGGGCTAATTTGAAGGGGGGCAGCTAGTACAAGCTATCCTGACAAAAGTGGTCTTCGCTTGCCAAAAGCTCTGGTGGTGACGCCGTCTTAGGCTCCACGATGACCTCCGTCTTGCCGTCCTCCTGGTCTTGGTATTGTTGCACCAATATAGAAACCTTTGCCTAATGCCTTGGTACTCTTTGCCTGCGCTGGCCTCCTTAGCACCAAAGAACAAACAAGGACGCTGCACGCACTGGCGCCCGCCTGGTGCTCGCCTAGTGTTGTGCGTCATGGCTCATGTCACAAGGGTCTCGTGAGCTTTGCCCAGCCTTGATATCTCCGCTCCTTGTGAGCCTGCTTGGCTAGGCCACTCCAGAGGAGGTCTTGCGTCGTCTGCCTCACAAGGCTTGGACCCTCGCGATGGTCTTGGATGCTTTGTTGGTGAAGATGGGTCGTACGGCCTGCTGGCTCAGCCACGCCATGGGCCGCAGGCAGGCAAGTCTAGGGACCCCCGTTCCCAGGACGTCGACACAGCGTGGGAAAGCGGAGACACCCACGTCCAATCAAACACCATGCATCAACCGAGGCCGCAGGATATTGGGGCCCGTGATGCTCCGCGCTTGACTTTTGGCTTCGCCTCGAAGCCAAGCCCGTGCGTGCCTTGGGCCAGGGGGCTACTGTCGGCATTCTGGGAATGGGGGTCCCCAGACTTGCCTGCCTGTGGCCCACAGTGTGGCTTTGCTAGCAGGCCTGTACGACCCATCTTCACCAAGACCCTCGCGAGGGGCCAAGCCTCGCGAGGCGGACGACATGAGACCTCCTCAGCAGCGGTCTCCCCAGGATGGCTCGTGAGGGGCGAAGAGTTCAAGGCCAGGCAAACCTCGCGAAGTTCTCGTGACGTAAGCCATGACGATTGAGACCAGGCGGGCGCCAGTGCGCGCAGCGTCCTTGTTTCCTCTTTGGTGCTAAGGGGGCAAGCGCAGGCGCGGAGTACCAAGGCATCAAGCAAAGGTTTCCATATTGGTGCAATGAGACCAAGATTAGAAGGACGACAAGATGGAGGTCACCGTGGAGCCCAAGACGGCATCACCACCAGAGCCTTTGGCAGGCAAAGACTGCTTTTGTCAGGATAGCTTGTACTAGTTGTCCCCTTTCAAATTGGTCGTTGTTGGCTCCCTTCCTACTCAATATTTGGGGAGAGGACCAAGGCCATTATAAATAGAACTAGCCACCACCGTAGCTAGGGGAGAAGGGATCTGAGATTGGAGCCACCACATCCTCGGTGGCACACCCACCAGGCACAAGAACACCTCAACCTCAGGAGGATGTTCTTCCCCTTGTACTGTTCATCCTCAGCCCAAGAGGCAATCCACCACCACATTGTAGTAGGGTATTACACCACAATGGTGGCCCGAACCAGTATAAATCTTGTGTCCCTTGTGTTGCGAGTTTGTCAAGTTAGTTCGTGACATCTTAGCTAAGTTAGGACGTGGATCGATAGGGGGGAAATCTTCGCGCACACCCCAGTTTTCAAACCTTAAGGGTTTTGCCGGAACCCGTGATCCGACAAGTACTGACACTAGAAACTACTTGCAACTCCTGGACAGAGATCAAGGCGGCTAATAAGCCGAGAGAGTCAATTAAGGATCCCAATGTGTTGTAGTAACTGTCTTGGACCACAAACACAAAACTCAGTTCCTGAGGAAGGTTTCAACGAGACAACCCACCATGTACTCCTACATGGCCTCTCATTGCCACCTTTACCAAATTGTGTTCACAGACTTAGCTCTCAACAGTAGGACATGATGACCACATTCCTATTCATCCCTGATGAATCATACCTGACACAACTCTAAGCAATAGCAGGCATAACAAGCAAACATAAATGAGTAGGCCCATCATGGCTCAAGCAACTCCTACTCATGCTAGTGGGTTTCAACTATTTACTATGGCAATGATAGGTCATTCAGAGGAAAGGGGTTCAACTACCGGAGCATGTAATAGTTGAAATGTTGTTGTCCTAATGCAGTAAAAGAGAGAAAGAGCGAGAGATTGGGATTGTATCGGAATGTTCAGCGGGAGTTGCTCACCTGGCACTTCTGAAGATAGTAATAGCTTTTCATCGGTGTCATCAAACTCATCGTCGGAACTACGTCCACTGAGAGGTAACAAATACCAGCAAACAGAGAAGGAACACAATCAATGCAATGCAACAATATGATGCATGATCATGACATGGCAACATGCTATGATTTGAGCTAATGAAACTAAAACCAGAAGGGTTTGAGCTAATTTGAACCAAGGGTTCAAACTCAAGTTATGTATATAGCAAGGTTAGGTTGCTTTGTGCATGAAACCAGTACCAATGGATAGATTGGATTTTTATGATGATTTTTCATATATAAATTATTTCGTTTGGAGTTATAGATTATTTTCTATGAATTTTAGAAGTTTTGGTTATTTTCTGAAATAAATAAATCATTTAAGATTTATTTAAATCCCAGAAATGGATTACTGCGTTATCATGGCATAGGTGTGACATCAGCAAGTCAACAAGGGAGGTCCATGTCAGACCTGACACTGGGGCCCACATGTCAGTCTCTCAGTGCCTAATTAAGTTCAGGTTTAAACTAAACTATTTTTTAAAAGGGCCGGCCCCACCTCTCATTGACCTTGGGCAGGTCAAACCCCTGGTCAACTGGGCCTAATACACCGGCGGCTCGTCACCGGCGATGACTGACGCGGTGAAGGGGCTTGGGTTCGCTCCTCCGGCGACCAAACGAGCGGCCGTTTGGCTCTCTGTAACGCTCGACCTTGTCCGCATCCAACGGAGCCATCAGCTTGTGCCGGAGTGGACCAGAACGGAGGCGGCAATTGCAAGTGCAGCGGCTAGAGCTCGAACCTCAACAAGAATGGCACTAGGGAGCACGTGGGAAGGAGTTGGTGGTGGTGTTAGGCTCCTAGGAGCATGATGAACTCGGGACAGCGCTCAGGCACAAGCTTCAGTGGTTTCAGCGATGGTGGTGACATGGCCGATGGTGATGTACCCACGGGCTCGGCAGTGAAGCTAGCTAGGGCGGGCGAACGTCATTGAGGAGAGAGGGAGAGGAAGAGGTAGCTCATTGGGAAGCCGCAGGGAAGGTCAGCGGGCTCGGGGACGCACGGACGATGACGGATTGGACGGTGGCGATCTTCAGTGTTCCGAGGTTGAAGACGATGGCGAGACGGTGATGAAGAGCTTACGACAAAACGTGGATCAACGAGGAGGAAGAGGGCGACGAGGCCGATGCCTGGGACGCGTTGGTGAGGCGAGGAGGAGGCTCTGGGCGCGGCAATGATGAGCGGTGGCGACAGGCGCACTCGGTGGTGCTACGGGGAAAAGCAGAGGATGGGGAGGGGGTCCAGGGTGAGTGGGGAGTGGGGAACAGGAGATGAGACTCCAAAGCAACTCCGTGGCATCGCTAGAAGGCCCAGGGGAAGTAGGCAGGAAGGAGCTGGCCTCCTTGGACGCGCGTGTTGTCTTGCCTCTGCCTACTGGGAGAGGTTGAAGATAGCCGATTCGGCCAGGTGGGCTGGGTCGAAGCTGGACTGACAGGTGGCTACGCTAGGTAAGGATTCCTCTCTCTCTCGCTCTGAGTCTTTTCTATTTTTAGTTATGTTTTCTATTTTTGCTACTGTGTTGGCTTTAAAAAAAATACTAAAGCATTTTTTAAAATCTTGAAATATTTTGTGGGCACTCTTAGAAGTATTTCCAACATCCCTCGAATGTTTCCAAGATTATTTGGACATTTTAAAATATCTATAGCATTTAAATGTCCAAATTCAAATAGTTATGAGTTAATTCAGAATTCCAAAGTGACCTACAAAAATGTGCACCATTTTTGGCAGAGGTTCTGGACCAATCCCAAAATGATGAAATTTGGTGAAGGCATTTTTGGTTCATTGAAAAGAGTTTAACTAGAGCCTGGTTGAATTCCATTTGGTGCTTGGGTTTGATCACCCCGATTGCAAGTTTAAAGAAAATTTAAACATGAAGCATGGATGCTTATGCAACTAATTACAATCAATTTTGAGGGTTGTGACAGTTAAGGTAGCTGGTTCTAGTTTGGATCCGATAACCCATTAATAGCCCAGACCAATGGGGATTTTCCATGTGTAAAATTCTCATTCGCCGGAGGATCCATGTGTCCACTCAGCGTCAGGACAGATGTCATCCACTCATTGTACGAGAGGCGCCTATGATACGTCGACATGTGGCAAGGCCCAATAGTGGCCCATTTAGGTGAAAGTGGTCAGCCCAGTCAAAATTAGCAGGCCGACCCATATAGGGCCTACTTGTGTCTGGTCCATTTAGGCATGCGGCCCATATGTCAGTGTGGAGCCGGTGATTTATGGGGCAGTGTAGCCCCTTTGCTGGTTCGGGGGGGGGTGGCGATCGACGCAGAGAGCAAACACAACAAGGAGCGCATGATTTTACCTAGGTTCGGGCCGCCCAGAGGCATAAAAGCCTACTCCTGCCTTTGGGTATATTGCTGGTGTTGTGCACAAGTACACGGCTCTCCCCTGGCAAGAGGTGGAAAGAGGACAACTACATGATTCCCTGTGCATGAGGGTTGCAAAGATTTGAACCCCCTCTAATGTTGCCATGTCCCTCCTTTTATAGCTCAAGGGGTAACCACAGTGGCAAAAAGGTCATTACAGGGGTGATTAGACTAATGTAGAACTATCATACCTAACTCTGGCAGTTAGGTCCAAAACACATTAAATGCGCTACTAGGTATCAAGCGAAAATTGAGGCCCAGCAAGGCTACCGCGCCGCTTAGCAATCCACCTCCTATTAGCATGATTCACCATCAGGATAGTTGTCAAAAAAGGTGTTTTACCCCCTTAGCAAGTTGACATGTATGGGTTACATCCACCTAAGCACCTGCGGGCTCAACACCTCATTAATCTAGCTATCAGCTGATGAAAGAGGCGAAGAGCTGGTGTTGGCGGGAAGCCCATGCCTAAGGGGGGGGGGGGGGGTTGCCGGGGTTTGACTTGCCTGTTCGTCCGAAGTTGGTTGCTTCTGTTGAGGTGTTTGTAGCTCGTCCCAGTGCTTGGTCTTCTTAATGTTCTCCTTGATCTCATGAAGAGTGGCTTCTTTGGTTTAGTATCAGTTCTCGCCAAGACACCCTATCGGGAAGGCTGCAACTGTCCGTGTACAAGTCAGGTGTACTAGGGACCCCCGGGCCTAGCCCATACATGCATCTGAGGCATCATTTGGTTAGGCCCAACAACATGGATGGACACATGTGATGGAGGGTAACTGACATGATCTTTTGTTGTGATCTGTAATCATAATGGTTCCTGCCGCCACACATCTAATCCGTGCAATAATCGTGGGGCATGGGAGCGTAGGAACTGTTGCAGTTACCCAACAAGGCGCGCCTATGAGGGGCACGGCTGGGGGAGGCCGCGAAGAGCCATCTCCCTCACGTATTCCCCATAAAAAGGTAACCGCGAAGGGGTGCTACTCATTCACTTTCAACCTCTCCTGTTGTCGGTGTCAAAACCGGCGGATCTCGGGTAGGGGGTCCCGAACTGTGCGTCTAGGATCAATGGTAACAGGAGATAGGGGACACAATGTTTTACCCAGGTTCGGGCCCTCTCTTTGGAGGTAATACCCTACGTCCTTCTTGATTGATCTTGATGAATATGAGTATTACATGAGTTTTTCTACCACAAGATCGTAATGACTAAATCCTAAATGTCTAGTCTGGCTACGATTATGAGAATTCGGGCTATCTATGGACCTAGCCCTCCGGTTTATACAGATACGGGAGGGATCTAGGGTTACACAAGGTCGGTTACAGAGAAAGGAATCTTAATTGTTGGCCGCCAAGCTTGCCTTCCACGCCAAGAAGAGTCCTATCCAGACACAGGTGGAGTCTCCGGTCTTTGTATCCTTACGGCCCATCAGTCCGGCCCATATTCAATAGATCAGACACCCGAGGACCCCTTAGTCCAGGACTCCCACAGTAGCCCCTGAACCAGGCTTCAATGACGATGTGTCCAGCGGTCAGTTTGTCTTCGACATTGCAAGGTGGGTTCTACTTTCCGAATACTCTAGGATAGTCTTCGGATGGAACGAAGGTGTCCAGGTCTGCAACACAAGTACCACACGTAACCGCAAGGAATATAGTATTTCACGAGTCCCATCTGCTGACAAGTTTTTGTAAGATGACATCACATCTGTTCGGTCACTATATCGAACTGTTTTTGTCCATCGTTTCGCACTTCGAGATGCAGTTTCCATTGGCACATCTTGTCAAAGTAGAGATCGTGCCCCCTTATTGCAGGATTTTCATCAATGCGGGCGTGGGTAACCCAACCGTGCCGTTTACACAACCCTTGAGAATAGGCGAGTTTTAGGGCGAGTGGGGAGGCATTCGATATTCACTGCCCTTATAACGGGATAAGGATTCCCCCTTCTTCTCCCACGCCTTCTCTCTTCCTCTGCGCTTCCACTCTTGAGCTTCAGCGCCCAAGTTCTCATCTTCTTCCCACTCAAGCTAGCACTCAACCATGTCCGGATCCAGAGGCCGAGGCAAGTGGATCGTCTCCTCCGTCAAGGAGGAGGACATTACTGAGCTTCAGGCGGCCGGGTACTTGGCGAAGGAAATCGCCCACCGCCTTCTAGCCCGAGGGCAAGTCGTCCCCACGCCGAAGCCCAATGAGAGGGTGGTATTCATCCTCATTTCCTCCACGGGCTAGGGTTTCCACTCCACCCTTTCATCCGTGGGCTGATGTACTATTACAGGATAGACTTCCATGATCTATCCCCGAACTCCTTCCTCAACATCTCGGCGTTCATTGTTGTGTGTGAGGCCTTCCTCCGCATTCAACCCCACTTCGGGTTGTGGCTGAAGGTCTTCAACCTGAAGGCGAAGGTGGTGGATGGCCAGCACGCTGAGTGCGGAGGAACCATGGTGAGTAAGCTGACCAATGTCTCCTGGACGAAAGGCACTTTCGTGGAGACTGTCAAGGAATGGCAGAAACAATGGTTCAACATCACAGAACCCCGCGGCAGAAACTGGGATGCAGCTGCCGAATTTAACTCCGGCGCTCCCATCCGACTCACCTCCTGGGTCGAGAAGAGCCCGAACTGGTGTTCGCTAGATGAGCTGATAGCACTATAGACGTGCGTTCAAAGCATGGTGGACAAGGACGTCAAGCTAGTGGACGTAATCCATGTGATGCTGGTTCGCCGGATCCTCCCCTGCCAAAGCCGAAAACGCCCCCTTTGGGAGTTCAATACAAAGAGGAACCAAACCCTGGAGAGGCTCTTCAAAAAAACTCACGAAGATGCATGGAAGTTGCTCTTCAAGGGCAACAAGATACTGCCAGCCACGGAATCGGACCATGGGCATGTCATTAAACACCCCTCCAACGAGGTAAGTTTTCAACGCATCCTCTACTTGTTTGTTTCAAGGAGGATATCTGAACTTTTACTGTCATTGATTCTTCAGGACTGGATGGAGAGGGCGAAGCAGATCTAGTGTCCGGCTCCACTGCCTGAAGAACCAGTCATTCCACGTATAGCGAACATGCTGGTGCCGGCGCCCTATACAGCGTAGGCGAAGAAGGCCACGGGGATGGCCAAGGGGGTCTGGAGTGGCCCCCGCAGCAAGGGCGCTTCGGACATGACATCCAAAGACAAGACCCGTTCCTCCGTCGCCGAAGACGACGACAATGAGGAGGAGGAGGAGAGCGCTACTCCCCCTGATGGGGTGTAACACCCACGATGCGGCTATATCTCCCACGTGTCAGGGCACGACTTAGAGGCATAAGCGCATGGTAGGCATGTCGCAAGAGGGGTAATCTTTACACATCCCATGTACTGAATAAGAAAGGGATAAAGAGTCGGCTTACAATCGCCACTTCACACAAATACAAGTTAAACATACATCATCCAGAGTACAATCAAGGTCCGACTACGGAACCAAAATAAAAGAAGACAACCCTAAATGCTAGATCCCCGATCGTCCCAACTGGGCTCCACTACTGATCAACCGAAAAGACACAAAACAACGATCAAGATCTTCATCGAGCTCCCACTTGAGCTGGTTTACGTCACCTGCACTGGAATCATCGGTACCTGCAACTGCTTGGAAGTATATGTGAGTCACGGGGACTCAGCAATCTCACACCCTCGCGATCAAGCCTATTCAAGCTTATGGGTAGGAAAGGGTAGTGAGGTGGAGTTGTAGCAAGCACTAGCATATGTGGTGGCTAACTTATGCAAAAGAGAGAGATAAGAGAAGCAAGGCATGGTCGAGAAGCTAAAAGTGATCAAGAAGTGATCCTAAATCTACTTATGTTCAAGCATAACACAAGAACCGTGTTCACTTCCCGGACCACGCCGAGAAGAGACCATCAGGGCTACACACGCGGTTGATTCATTTTAAATAAGTTGTGTGTCAGGTTTTCTACAACCGAATATTAAAAAATTCCCATCTGCCCATAACCGCGGGCACGACTTTCCAAAGTTCAAAACCCTACAGGGGTGACCCACTTAGCCATCACAAGCTCTCACGGTCAACTAAGGATATTCCTTCTCCTAGGAAGACCCGATCAGACTAGGAATCCCGGTTACAAGACATTTCGACAATAGTAAAACAAGACCAGTAATACCGCCTGATGCGCTGACATCCCGATAGGAGCTGCACATATCTCGTTCTCAGGGCAACACCGGATTGTCCAAGATTCCGGTAGGCCAACCCAGAGTTGCCCCTGGTGGCCACCGATGGCTGACAGGTTCAGACCAACACTTAGACAAGCACTGGCCCGGGGGGGGGTAAAATAAAGATGACCCTTGAGTCTGCAGAACCCAAGGGAAGGTGATAGGTTGTTAGGTAAATCTAAAACCAAGGTTGGGGCTTGCCGAAGGAGTTTTATTGAAAACGAACTGTCAAGGGGTTCCCATAACACCCATCCGTGTAAGGGATGGAAAATCAAGGAACATAACACCGGTATGACGGAAACTAGGGCGGCAAGAGTGGAACAAAACACCAGGCATAAGGCCGAGGCCTTCCACCCTTCACCAAGTATATAGATGCATTAAAGTAAATAAGAGATAATAATGATATCCAACAATATCCATGTTCCAACATGGAACAAACTTCATCTTCACCTGCAACTTGCAATGCTATAAGAGCGGCTGAGCAAAAGCGGTAACATAGCCAAACAATGGTTTGCTAGGAAAGGTGGGTTAGAGGCTTGACATGGCAATATGGGAGGTATGATATAGAAAGTGGTAGGTAGCGCGACATAGCAATAGAGCGAACAACTAGCAAGCAAAGATAGAAGTGATTCCGAGGGTATGGTCGTCTTGCCTGAGATCCCACCAGGAAGAAGAACGAGTCCATGAAGAAGACAAACAAACGTAGTCGAACGCATCCTCGCAACTCCGGAACGGAACCGCAGCTAATGAGAGAAGCAACCCGGAAAGTTGCAAGCAACATAGTAAACAACCATCACATAAGAATGGCATGATGTGCAAACAAGTATGATGCATGTCCGGTTTACAGAGGCATGGCCTGCCAAAGTGCAATAAACAAAACTACAAATTAAGTGGAGCTCAATATGCAGCGGAGTTGCATATTGATGAAACACCACATTTAATTATTTAGTTCTCTCCTGTTTAAACTACTCAACAAAATTAAATGTTGTTCAAACATGGCAAGAGGTGAAGCATAAGTAAACTAAACATTTAGGCAAGTTTAAATGAGGCAGGAACAACAAACAACAATTCCGGTAAATCCCCATATGCATTTAGCAATTTAAAGCAAACAACAACTTTAACATTTTAAATGTTATTAACATGATGCGGATGACATATGCAAGTTTATGCAATTTTTATGAAAATGTTGATAAGAGCATTATGAAACATTTGTCACCGTGGTGGAAAGAAAAGGGTGCCATGGCGACGATAACGAAAATGGTGCCACGAAAACGTTTTGATGATCCGACAACTAGTAGAGATGCCGGTGCAAGAAACAAATGTGTGATGTGTGCAATGTGCAAGAGGTATGGGGAGTGATCCTGGATACCGGGTGTCCCACGAATCAGTGGCAAGGAAATGAGGGACAAAAGTACTTTTGGCCCTATTGTTTCAGTTTCGGTCATGGCGATATCTGTGTGTGGAGGGCAGAAGTACTTGTGTCAGGATTATTACCTTCGTAAATCAAAAAGCGATTGATACACTCTGATCACATCATCATGGATCTACTTTGTAGTCCAGATGTTTATGAATCATTGAACCTAATCTATGCCCGTGTTGTCTTTCTTATTTTAATTTGTGTAAGCTTTATCTCTTGGCTCCCCTGTGGGTTGTTTCTTATGTCTTGCTCGGTTCTGGTGTGAACAGGTTATCCTGATAAATTATTTGGCAAAGTAAGCGCTCTGTGTTATCATGTGTATCATGTTTGGTATATCCTCATAGCCCATCTGGTTTATACCCCTCCTGGAGGACCTCTGCTTATGCAAGGTACCTTGCATTAGCTTTGGCTTCCAAGCAATTGCACCACTATATAGGCAGGGCTGTAATCGGTCTAAACCATAGCCAGGTTCAGAGCTATATAAACTTCTCATGTACTGCCGAGTCTGAATTCTCGACCTACCTCTTTAGTTTGAGTAAGTGAACTAGCTGCATTCATCCATATGATAGTATCTGTTTTCTCTTTTGATTTTCCATCATGATATTATAAAACCGTGACCGATGCATCCATGACCCGCTTGCTATTACGTTGTTGTTTTTTCCCTGAGAACCATACGAAGCTTTAACCCTCTCATGGGCTTCTGGTTTGGCCCATCTGTATATCGGTCTGCATATACTGCCCGTCTGCTCCGTTAGGTTTCCAGCTTGGTTTTTCCCCCTCCGGTCGGCGGCGCCTCTAGGGTTTCACCTTCTCATCCTTCTGGTAAGTTTCTTCTTGCTTCCATTCTCCTCTCCTGATGTAATGGTGTGCCACCCTAGACTCCCAATGTCCAGGCCTTGTCATTGCTTTCCTCGACGTGCCATTACATGTTCATAAGCTTCTGCGTGCCTTTAAAAATCTCCTTGCACGTATTTTTGATTTTGATTGTATCGATCTAGAGTACCCACATGTTCTTTGCCTCATTCTTGTCGCATCTGGAATCTAACAACGGTTATCTTGGTGCCGTTCTTGTTAGATGGCTTGTGTTGCTCTGTCCGATCTGCACGCCGGCTTGGGCGAACAATCTGTCTGTGTTCGTCTGTCACGCCTATGGCATTACCGTGGTGGTTTGGAGAATGGACCTGTCAAAGTTGTTCACATGGTTCTTCTGGATGGTCAGGTATGAATTAAAGCTATTTAGAAGTATATTCCTGATGGTCAGCGCTACTGTCTGTCTAGGATAATGTGTTACTTTTGTAGGGTAACCATGGTTACGCAACTGTCCCAACGGATATTCGTGCCGCTCATATTGACATGCTACATGAGGGCGTGGTGTATGAATTTAGTCGATTTGCCGTGCTTCCTCGGCCAATCATTTTGAACCCCGTCGACGCACCGTTGATGATCAAGTTTACACAATTTATAGTCATAAAGAACTGCTTCCACCTAAACGACGAGTTCCCAGAGTGGACGTTCCACTTGACTCCAATTAACGAGCTGCCCCCTACAAATGATACTCCTCAGAACTACATAGCTGATGGAAATTACACTAGTGGTTCTTCTTATGTTCTACAATCCATTATTCTGCAAAAATTGTTGTCTGTTAAATAGTAGGTTCGCATTTGCTCATGTAGATTTTATCGGAGTCATCACGGCAATCTCTCCTGTCAAAGCTATTCGAGTGCCTCACACACTTAGACAAGTATTCAAGCGACATGTACTCCTATCTAATCATAAGAATGTGTTGTGGTTTCTTATCTTCATGTATTGTTTTATTTTCTACTGGCCATTTTTCATAGCAGCTCATCCTATCGGTACCCTTCTGTTCTCATATTATTTTAGTGGCAACGAGCTTGGGATAACCCTCTGGGGTGAAAGAGCTATTCGGTTTAACGGAGAAAGTGTTCATTTCATGGGCCAAACAGAACCAACTGTAGTTATCTCTGTTGGCGCCACCGTTTTTGTTAATGAAGGTTCGCTAAGAAATAGAATGATGGATTGGTGTACTTCTTTCTTATTGTCTTTGTGTGTTTGACGATTGTGACGTTTGCCATAAGCTAGGATCTAAAGAATTGTCTGGAGGATGTGCCTGCAAATGGTATGTCAACCATGACATACCAGATATAAATATATTTAGGAGCAGGCAAGGAGTGTTGGGCTATTCATATGACATTTCTTCTTTCTGATTTATACTTATGTACTATGTCGTTTTTGTTTGTCAGGCTCCCACCCTCGTTCCCAGCAATTGAGCGCCTTCCTGCGCCGTCTAGCATTATCCTCCAGGCCCAACATGCTGATGTCCTTCCTACAGCATTATTAACCCACCTCATGAACATTAATCTATATCACAAGGAGGTAACAATGTAGTCCCTGATAGTATTAACTGCCTGTCTATATAGTGTTTATGATTTATGCATTTGGAAGAATGTTGCTAATACACCGCCTTCCTTGGCATCATAGGGGCTGGTTGGGCTGCGGGGGAAGGATGGGCATGGACTCTCTTCTCCCTCTCTCTCTCTCTTTAAAACTTATATCTTTAACAGAAAAGTAATTAGAGAGAGGAAAAGAAAGAGAGGGTTAGGGAAGGATTTTGCGCATGGGGCTAATTTTCACGGACTCGTAAAAATGAGCACGGTCTATGAAAAATAGGAGAGGCATGATTGAAAGAAGTAATTCGAACTCATTTGAATTTAATTCAAATGGGTTTGAACTAGGACTTGGTTTTCAGAAGTGTCCAAAAATGTTCAGAATTTAGGTGGAGCTCCGGAAAATGTAGAAATGATATATGGCAAAGTTAGAGGCCAAGAGTTGTGATAACAAAGGCATTGGGATTTTTGCAAGTGTGTTAAGGTGAATTCCAAAATAGTGGAATATTTATTATAGCTCCCTAATATTGGGGTATATGTTGTAAAGAGAATCACCACGTGAATTCCCTTGGTTTAAATGGATTGAAGATCCATACGGTTTATTTAGTTGAGCTGGAAAGGTTAAAGACATGATGACATGATGCAATGAACATGATGCAAAGATGAATGCAACGAACCAAACAAATAAATAACACAGCTGACAGGAAAGACATGTAAGGCATCTGAAGCTCCGGTCACGGGCCGTTACATGGGGGGAGGAAGAAGAGGGCGGCCTCCATAGTTCTGGAGGCGGAGGCGCCCAAGAAGGGGAAAAGCCTGCTCGAAGGAAGCTCCGCATGGGACGTCGTCAGCAGTCCGGAGCGACGCCCCCGCACTAAGAATCATGCCACATCGTAAGTGATAAGACTCGTACATGCCCATAAATCTAACCTCTCCTCTTTGTCGTATTGACATGATTAATTATGCTATTGCAGTCCGGCCCACGATAGCTCCCAGCAATCCTCATCAAGAGGCTCGTTGGACTCAAAGGAGATGGCCAGCGAGACACCGCCGACCGTTTACTCTCCCGAGGCCAAGGGAGACGTCGAGGTGTTCTCCTGAAGGACCTTGCCAGGCCAGGGAGAGGTTCGGGAGGTCGTCAAGGCGACGCCGGAGGGCGATTCCTCGGCCGCCGGACACATGAGGGAAAAAGCCCCCTTGGATACTAACGATGGGGGGCGTACTCAATTGGGTCCCCCACGGAGCACGGATCCGGAGACCCATATGGCCCCGGAGTCCGACAAGCAGCTTCCTTCAAGAGAAGGAGGCATGCCCGTCCTGCCGGCGACCACTGTCCAACCAGGGGCGCCAGACAATTTATTGGAAGGGCTACGGGGCGCTTCCATTGTGGAAGAACACCGTATCCTTATGGGTACGATGGCCAAGAAGGTTCAGTCCGTTAAAAGCGGACTAGCCGAAGCCTCTAGCGGCCTGTTGACAGGTTTTGAGGTAAGCGGCGTTTAACCGAGAAAATCTCCACATAGACAGTAGCCCCTGAGACACTGTCCGTTGTTCGGAAAGACAAGCCGGACAGAGGATCAATTAAATTTCGCAGGAAACTAACCAAGTGTGTCTGATGTGAATAAGTAGGTGTCGCTGCTGGCTGCGACTTCTCATACTGCCGAAGTCTCTGGACTAAAGAAGAAACTGGAGCGGGCCGAAAAAGAGCTTGGCCAGGCGAGAAAGTAGCTGGAAGACCAGCAAGGCATGCAATGGCTCGCTATATATTTAGAAAGAGTAAATGATGTATAATGACCATAGTGTCATTAAGTATGTAGGGGCGACGATCGAGGTCGAGGCCCTGAAAAGGGCCCTGGCCGAAGCCGAGGAGAAAGCCATCAAGGAGCAGGCCGCTCGCAAGAAGCTAAAGGCCTGGCTGAACGAGGTCCAGCAAGAGCTCCAGGAGGCGGTGAAGAAGTACGAGACCCTGGAGGGCAATGTTTCGGCTAGATAGACCGAATTCTCCAAGGCTTGTAAAAGCACGAAAGCGGCCCGGGTTGAAGCCCAGGGTGCCCTCCAGGAGAACCAAGAGGCCAAATAGATCGCCGCGAGTAAGGCGTTTAGTACGCAAAGCAAATATATAAAGAAGAAGTATTTCTTACTAACCCAGATCCGGAGTTCTCCAGGAGCCTTCACAGATCTACTGTGCAGTGTGTCCGACGCCGCGGAGTTCTTTCGAGCCGAAGAAGGGAGCTCCATGAAGAAATTGTTCTGGTCACAGTATCTTGTGCCAGAGCATCCCGTGCCCTTCACCGATCAACTGAAACAGCTGGTGGAGCTACATAGGGTGGCCGAACTGGCCATGAAGGATTTGATAATCCGGCTGTGGCTAGCTGAAGCTATGCCCGGAAGCTACTTCAGACCCGTGAAGCGGCTAGTGAACACCCGTCCTCGGCTGGACGTCGTCAAGCGATCTGCCTGCATTGAAGGTGCGCGCATGGCCTTCACCCGCTGCAAGGTGTGGTGGGCGAAGATGGACGCCGTCGAGCTGACCAAGGGGCCGCCGGAGGGCAAGGAGCACCGCACACCCGAGCGCTATTTTGCAGATGCCCCAGAGGGGTCTCGCATTGTAGCAACGTAGTGTTCGCAAGATATTATCTTTGAATGAATGTATTCAAGTTCCTTCTACTTTGTATGATAGAACGAAGTCGGTTTGTGACATAATGCTTGTTATGTTTTTAAAATTTTCCTCCTGTGCGGCCGTGTTGTATGAAATTTGAGGGTTAACCAGTCGTCGGCTTCTGCCCCCACATAGGTAGTACGGAGGTTTTCAGGATGGAATCTAAACAATCTTGATCCAATTATATGGTCCTTGAAGGAGTTGTTTAGCGCAACGAACCAGGCAATCAGACTATGCGGCTTTAACGCCCTCACTTAGCCATAAGAGTTTGACAATAAAAACATGGGCGCAGCCCCTGGTATCTGAACCAGAGTGCTATAAGCGTCTGATCGGGAAGTACCGATCCTTCGTGTAATGCGGAAGAAATCTCCAATGGTTTGCAACCTCCGAATAGCTGACCGACTCTCGCCGCATCATGACAGTCGGTTTTTGGCTTTCTCTACTGTGGTGCTCATTTGGATAAACCAAGGCACAATCTCAGTAGTTCACCCTTTACTACCTTAGCCGATATAGCAGAACGTAAGGTAGCAAGCACAGGAGCCGGGCAACCCGACATGATTCAGAGCCAATGCATATATGCTAAATTCGGGGTGCCGAACTATACTTATAAAAAGTGTTCGGACTTTTGTTGCCATAGTGTGGGGTGCTGTGAAGCCCCTGGCGAACATCAAACAGACCAAAGTGTACAGGTGCTACCTGATAGGGTTACCCACAGGGGAGAAAGAAAAAGAAGAAGAAAAAAAGAATGAAAACAGAAAAGGTGCGAAGGTGATAAGCTGGGGCTTTAAAGCTCCAGCCGCGAACTGTTTTCATAGTAATTTGGTTAATACATCGAGGCACATTGATACAAGTAGTGCGATAGGCAACAGGCTATTTAGTATGCCAAAACCCAAGGGAGAGATGCATGTGGGTCCTAAAAAACAGGTAGAGTGATTGTTAACGAAACCACCTTGAGAATACCCTATATGTCTGCGTTTCTCGCCGTCTTGGTGTTTTTATCCTTAAAGAGGACTGGTAATCGGGCCATCCAATGGGGCCTGCGGGATTGGAACTAGAAAATCAAATGAATAAAAGTGGAAGTATGTGTGTATCCGGTGTCCTTGAGCCATACTATGGATCACAGACTAGCTATGCCTCCGTCGATGCCCATGGAATTTTGAGTGCGTAGTTATGTACGCATGGTACGAATGCCACTACTTGACCCAGACTGAGATGGAGGCCGAATTTCTTGTCTAGCTCCTGATGAGCTGAGCTGTCCTGCTGCAGGCTAGTTCGGACCCTCTTGACGGTGTCCGTGGGCTCAGCAGCCGAATTAAGGTTCTGCTTGAGAAGGCCGATCTGTACTTCTACTGCTAAGGCAGCTGTGTGCTCTTCTATACGGAGGGAGAGTTATGTATTTCCATTGACTGTTATGATGGTGCATGGACCAGGCATCTTGAGTTTGAGATAAGCATAGTGTGGCACTGCATTGAATCGGGCGAATGCGGTCCGTCCGAGTAGTGCGTGATAGCCGCTGCGAAAGGGGACTATGTCGAAGATTAACTCCTCACTTCAGAAATTGTCCGGAGATCCGAAGACAACCTTGAGCGTGATTGAGCCTGTACAGCGGGCCTCTACAGCTGGTATGACTCCTTTGAAGGTAGTCTTTGTGGGTTTGATCCGTGATGGATGAATACCCATTTTGCACACTGTATCCTGATAGAGCAAGTTGAGGCTGTTGCTGCCGTCCATCAGGACTCGCGTTCGGTGGAACCCATCAATTAATGGGTCCAGGACCAGCGCAGCTGAACTGCCGTGACAGATGCTGGTCGGATGATCCCGGCGATCAAAAGTGATCGAGCATCACGACAATGGATTAAATTTTGGGGCGACTGGCTCTATCGCGTAGACGTCCCTGAGTGCGCGCTTGTGCTCCCTCTTGGGGATGTGGGTAGCGTATATCATGTTCATTGTTTTGATCTGAGGGGGAAACTTCTTCTGTGCCCCTGTGTATGATGGTCGGGGCTCCTTGTCGTCATCTTCGCTTTGCGATCCCCGATCCTTGTTTTCGGCATTTAACTTGCCGACCTGTTTAAAAACCCAGCAATCTCTGTTGTTATGATTGGGTGGTTTGTCTGGGGTGCCATGAATCTGGCACGAACAATCAAGTATGCGGTATAGGCTAGATGGGCATGAATTATTCTTTTTGAATGGCTTCTTCCGCTGACCAGGGAGCCACCGAATCTGGCATTGACCGACGTATCATTGGTGTTGTCTTTGTTATTTCGACATTTGTACCTGTTGCGTCGAGAGTTGTCGTTGCTATTTTTAGCTTCAGGGGTGCCGGCGTCACTTGTATTGTTTTTGCTATGGGACAACGAACTATCCTCGCCCGCACAAAAGAGGGTCATGAGTGCCGTGAGGGCTGCCATGGACTTTGGCTTCTCTTGGCCGAGGTGCCGGGCAAGCCATTCATCACGGATGCTGTGTTTAAAGGCCGCTAGGGATTCGGCATCCGGATAGTCGACTATCTGGTTCATTTTAGTTAGGAACCTGGTCCAGAATTTCCTAGCGGACTCTCCGGGCTGTTGAACTATATGGCTTAAGTCATCGGCGTCTAGAGATCGAATGTATGTACCTTGGAAGTTATCAAGGAAGGCTTCTTCCATGTCCTCCCAAGTGTCGATGGAGTTTTCGGGCAGGCTGTTCAACCAGTGCCGTGCTGGTCCTTTGAGTTTTAGGGGGAGGTATTTAATGGCACGAAGGTCATCGCGCATGGGCCATATGAATGTGGAGAATGAAGTCTTCGATCCATACCACGGGGTCTGTGGTGCCATCATATGACTCTATATTCACGGGTTTGAACCCTTTTGGGAATTCATGTTCCATGACTTCATCGGTGAAGCAATGAGGGTGCACGGCGCCTCAATATCGGGCCGGTGGAGTCCTTCTGCGGTGTTCGGCCCGTGCATGACTAGGTTTGTCATGTCCGAACAGATGGCTATCATCGCGTGTCGGGGCATGTCCTCATGATCCGTAGATCAATCTGGTATGTCCTGCTTTATTGTTCAGGTCATGTCAAAAGTCATATGTATGACCATGAGCTGATTTACCTATGCCTTTGCGATGATGCGGGGTGAGTTGCTGATTTGTCTCGGCCACGTGGTGGTCACTCATCCACATTGCACGAGGTATGTGTTCCAGCACTTCGTCGTCGAACTGAGGTAGTAATTTGTGCTTCGGGTAGCTTTTCGTTGGGCGCTTGAGGCCGTGTTCTTCGGCTGCTGGGACATCAGTCCATTTATCCTTGAGCAGATCTTGGTCAGCTTGAAGCTACTGCTGCTTCTTTTTCAGGCTCCTTGCAGTGGCTATTAGCTGGCACTTGAAGAGCTCCTGCTCAAGAGATTCCTCAGGCACGATGAAATCCTCGGTGCCGAGGCTGACCTCATCCTCGGAGAGCAGAAGATAATTACTGTCCTCCGAGTCCTCGTGTGTGGCCTTGTTTGCTAGGGCTAACCTGCCTGTCCTCCCATTCATCATGTTCGGTAGCTGCATCAACGGGGTCTTCGTTGTATGCGGTACCTTCCGGAGTGTTATCTTCTCCTGTGCTGGTGTTGCTATCTTTGCTGTGGTGTGACTTAGAGCGGCGCCGCTGACGCCGGCATTTTGATTGTATCTCAGGAGGTTTATCCTCAACTGGATCCTTTTTGTCATCGCCGCTGTTCTCCTTTGGTGCATCCACCATGTATACATCGTACGAGGAAGTGGTCGTCCAGCGTCCGGTGAACGGCGAGTCCTGGGCCTTTTCTTCTCTGGCATCGTCGTCCATACTTTCAATGTCGTCGGAGCCATAATCGAGCATGTCAGTTAAGTCTTTGAGAGTGGCTATGAAGTGGGTGGTGGATGGGGAGCAAAATTCCATGTCATCAGCTTCTAGTTCGAACCGGATATAGTTCGGCTGTGAATCCCCCGCTCAGGATAGATTTTTTAATGAGTTTAGCACGACACCCACATGCGAGTGCTGGAAGATATCTGTGGCGCTGAATTTGAAGATCGATAAACGATCAAGTTCGGCGTCCGCGAACTCACAAGGTTTGGAATTTATTGCTGGAGACGAGTCCGGAGTTCCGGTGAAACAGATATCATGTGAGGTTAAGTCCATGTGCCGCTCCAACACCGGGGAATCTGTGGCCTCTGTGGTGGGGTTGAGCTTCCGGTCCTTGAATGGCGCGGTATGCTCCGGATCTAAGGCCAAAGCGGTTACCGGAGCTATCTCCTAGATGCAGTCCGATGACAGATTAAGGTCATGTCCATCGGGGTGACCAGGAGTGGTTGTCGTGGTCTCGAATCTGGCGAAGATCAAGTCTCCACGGATGTCTGCAGCATAGTTCAAGCTCCCAATTCTGACCTGGTGGCCAGGGCATAGCTATCGATCTACTCCAGATGGCCAAGCGAGTTGGCCAGCAGTGCGAAGCCACCGAACACAAAGATCTATCCAGGGAGGAAGGTCTCAGCTTGGACAGCATCGTTGTTGATGATTGAAGGGGCCATCAAACCTTTTGGGGAAGGCAAAGTGGAACTCTCAATGAAAGCACCAATGTGGGTGTGAAAACCGGTGGATCTCGGGTAGGGGGTCCTGAACTGTGCATCTAGGATCGATGGTAACAGAAGACAGGGGACACAATGTTTTACCCAGGTTCGGGCCGTCTCTACGGAGGTAATACCCTAAGTCCTGCTTGATTGATCTTGATGAATATGAGTATTACAAGAGTTGATCTACCATGAGATCATAATGACTAAACCCAAAAAGTCTAGTCTGGTTATGATTTTGAGGATTCGGGCTACCTATGGACCTAGCCCTCTGGTTTATACAGACACGGGAGGGATCTAGGGTTACACACGGTCGGTTACAGAGAAAGGAATCTTCATAGTTGGTCGCCAAGCTTGCGTTCCAGGCCAAGGAGAGTCCTATCCAGACACGGGTGTAGTCTTCTGTCTTTGAATCCTTACAGCCCAATATTCCAGCCCATATTCAATAGACCGGACACCCGAGGACCCCTTAGTCTAGGACTCCCACACCTGTTTCATCTTCTTCTTCTTGCTAAGAACAAATCGCCTTCACCGCCGCCATAGATGCCACCATCAATCTGCTTCGACCCCAAAGTTCTCCTTCTCCCTGGGCCCTGGATGGCGCCCAAGGCAGCTGCCGCGAAAGGGAAGAAGGCGGCCAAGACGCTCGACCTCAAGGCGGAGCAGAATAAGAAGGATTTGGAGGAGCTGGAGAGATGGCGGAATAAGAACGTCGTCTTTTTGCCGCCGACCTTGTTTGCCTACACCTTGATTGAGAGGTACGCCCACACATGGGGGACGGAGACTGATACCATGGAGCTCCCAAGGTTCCCCCTTTTGGCGCCACGATCCTGAGCAACACCTATCCTTTCTTCTATGCATACTTTTATTGCAGATTGGTGCTGCCGTATTCAGATTTCTTCTGTCAGTTGATGTCGACCTATGGCATCCGGCTGCTCAATTCCACTCTCAACGCCATGACATGCATAGCGGTCTTCACGCATTTCTATGAGAACTTCATCGGAGTTATGCCCAACCCGGATTGTTCCACCATTTCTTCGTCCCTCGGGTGGAGAACGATGCACTGTCCGGAAGTGTGACATGGTTCCCGAGGGGGGAGAAGGACCAGAGAGACTACATCCTTGGACAGCTCACGGCGAGTGGGGGAATGGAGTGGAACTTGGTGCTGGATTCAAGAGGAGAACTTCCCAGCATTCTGCTTGCCGTGGATGAAGAAGATCGGCCATAATGATGACTGGAACATGTATGGTGCCAACGAGAAGAAGCTCTGCCCGATCCTGAACAGAATTGCCCATTTGCGGGATGCTGTCCTAACCACACACATGGTCAGAGTTGACTTCTTGTGGCGTCGCATTGCTCCACTGCAGCGGAGAGATAGGCCGACTTGGTTTTATCAGAATGCCATGGACAAGATGCGGCTGTACCAAGATTGCGGCCGCAACTTGATGGTGCTAGTCCACTCTTGGCTCTATCAGCAGTTGTTCCAGAACTTGGGCAATTTCCACTTGTCGGCCACGGTTGTGCCGCTACACATCAAATCGGAGAGGTGCGCCATTTTGGCATGGATGCCAAACTGATCCGCTGCCGGGGTCAAGGAAAGATGGAAATTGCCCAAGTTTCCAGATGAGGTGAAATGGGCCTCTGATCTAGAGAAGGCCGAGCAAGAGGAGGATGACCTTGTTAGGGAAACCACGGAAGAGAAGCAGGCATATATCGCCACTAGGATCACAGAGGCCTGTAGATTGGAAGCTGCGAGGGATGTAATCCTTGATAAGAGTACTGGAGATGAAGAGGAAGAGGAAGAAGAGGAGGAAGACGAGGATGACGATGAGGAGCCCGCTGAAGAGGGATGGGAAGAGCTTGCCGGGAACGAGGTTGCTGGGGCGAAGACAATGAAAAAACCAGGAGAAGGAGAGTCTCCAAGTGGTCGTGCCATCTCTGCAGTAGGGGTAGCCAAGAGCATGTGGGAACTCCCTCGCCCCATCTCGCCTCCATGGCAAGGAAGTCCACTACGAAGACTGGGAAGCAGGAGACGATACGCTGACAGCCCACATGGAAGTCAAGCTTAATCCTCTATCTTCCCGGGAAGAACTTTCCGATGAGGGAGAGGTCCCGCTCTTGCCGAGCTCGCCATCACCAACCATCAAGAGGGCCAGTGAGTCTCCACTGCAATCCTAAAATAAGATGAGCGTGCTCATCGAATGTGACAAACAGTAAGCGAATTCTCATTTCATCATGTCTCAATTTGTCTCATTTGTCGAATCTGATCTGGCTCTTTGTTGCTTTAGGGATGAAGAGCCACTTATTCACCGGATGAAGTGGGCTAAGGCATCAGCCGTCCATGGTTCACCGTCAAGGGTTGTCCAGGACACGCCGGCGGATGACACCATGGCCATCAGCCCCAGGTCCTCCCCCCTGCGTTAATATGTGCCACCACCTTAGTCGGCTGATATAATCGTCGAGGCTTGCTCTTCTAGTGATGGCAAGGAGGCAGGACGGGAGCACCAGGGCAAAGAGAACTGAGGAGCAGACCCCGCAAAGTGTTCCCCGTCAACAACCATTCCTGGGAGCACTTCCCGTGCAAGGGCCTGCACCAAGGACATTTTTCACACCCGCGCTCCGCCGATGATGGAGACTGTTAGGGCTGTTCGCCGGCAACACAATTTGCTGGAGGAGGGGATGCCCCTTCACAACGAGTACACCTGGGTAATCCTGTTGCCGCATAGCCATTTCCATAATAAAATTCCTTGGTTTCCATCTATGATTTGAACCTCTTTCTTTCTTCTTGTCTTATATCTTGGCTTTTAGCCTCAACTTCTCCAATGGGTGGCAATGAACTCGTGGAGGTAGCTGGTATTACCAAAGCTGCCACCGAAGAGGCCAACAAGATTGTCGCTGTAGAAAACCCTGAGTGAACTGATGGGAACCTCCAAGAGGTTGATGTGGCGATGGAGGAGGCCTCCTGCAACAAGGCCTGAGCCTGCCGAGATGGACGTAGATGTGCCGCACACGGTCGATCCGCCGCCCTTACCGAGTAGCCGGTGTCAGTGGTCCTGCCAATCTCGCCAACCAGCACTAAGATAGTGACTATAAGGACCCCGATCCTAAGTCACACCAATCTAGCATGTAACACATCATATCACTTTGCGGCCTCACACAAGGTATCCCTACGGGTGCCACCTTAACTGGCCCGAGATCATTTGCGCCTTTTGGCGCACGTATATGATAGTGTCGCTAGCATCCATATGATAGAGAACCCAGGCCGACAAGACTAGTCGTAGACCCAAGGTAGCTCTAACTTACCCAGTAATGCATGTGTTGGCGAGCAACGAGTGAAACCAGGATGTAGCAAGCTGATAGGACTCCGATAAGCACCGCGTGACATTTCCCCAAAGGGACAGACATAGGAGCAAAGAAGGACACATGCCGATCATCCCATGTGTTCCGGAGCACTAGCAAGCTACCATGGCTCAGTGGAAGCACTAGGAGACATTTCCCCATAAGAGAGGCTACCAAGAATAAACAACTAGGTGTCAGATCACACACATAGCAATACACATTACATGTACACATAACATGCACGTATGTGTTGTACAACATGGCATCACAACATAACTCAGCAACTCATATAGATAAAGGCCGAAAAGAGCCACATAGCATTTATTACAAACAGGGGTCGCATGACCCGATATACAGAGCATATAAGCAACGGAAGTATAACATGTCTGAGTACACACAACTACAAATGAAAAAGGATGAGAAGCGTAACTATCTACATGACCCTCCCAATGGTATAAGATCGTAGCTGAGGTAACAAGGTAAACGTCCAAGTCCATGCGGAACTACTAGTGAGACTGAAGTATCTCTCCAAAAACATAAATTAAGAAAAGATGAGTACAAATGTACACAACAAGACTTACATCAGAACTAGCTACAACTACTTTGATCTGCAGAATACAACTACTTTGACCCAATCCTAGAAATGGATGAGGTACTGGAGTTTGTTTCTCCTAATTATTCCGAAACAGAACTGCTTGATGGACCACAAGAATAACATGCATCATTGAACACGAATGCACAATTACTCTTGACTATCAATTGATAGACGGGGTCAGAATATATCTGAGGAGGGACAACTCAAAGGAATATATGCTTTTCGAGTTGTGGGTGCATAGATTAGTATGTCGAACAAGCACATGTTTCTTTTGGACAACCCATGCGGAAAGGTAGGACTAGCAGAGTCACAAGTATAATGGAGAACTCATCAAGAGCACTCTAGTTGTGATCTTTTGGTTGAAAAGAACTTCTGTCATATTGGTTCATGGTATTGAAAGAACGATATACCATGAACCTCGTAGACTATCACAAGGTTACAAATATCCTAAAGGAACGAGCAAACACTATCAAACGGAAGTAAGTAGAGTGAATCTTGTGTTCAAGAACCCAGAAATAGAATACCTCTATCTAAATAACATCACGAGATGCTTTCGAGAATGATGGCCAGAATCATCACACTCACACTAGGAACACGATACATTGTTGGATCACTGGGTGGTTCTCTAAAATATCCTAGTTCATACTAATAGCTTTAACATATATGTCGAGGCAACGCGGTACCTCAACACAATGGTTAGTATGCTTAATCTGACCCAAAAGAATATCGGGAGCATGAAGAAAAGATTTGCAAATGCATCAGATTGTTTAGAAACCTGTGACAACTCGGACAGCATAACAGTTATAAATGCTCAAAAATATTTTGAGACACCCTGCAAAATGGTGGCATAACCACTCAACATCACAATATCAGAGTTCCGAGACAAACTATTAACACACGGAAGTACTAGAGACTGAACTGAGACTTGGATCCATCATTCCTATAAATCTACGAATTAGTAACACATGAGCGTGATAGGAAAAAGAGAAGCCTAGTTCTTAATCCCCGTAGAAAAGAAGAGGGTGACTCAGATTAGAAGGACATAATGTATAAGGAGTAAAAATAGCCTTACGTTCCTTTCCACAATCAATTCCCTTATATAACTAAAGAATTTCCAGACTCAACTTCGACCGATTTGGCTTGCTAACCCTACAGGCAGCCAGGCTCTGATATCAATGCTGTCAGTACCCCGATCCTAAGTCACACCAATCTAGCATGTAATACATCATATCACTTTGCGGCCACACGCACGATATCCCCACAGGTGCCACCTTACCTAGCCTGGGATTGTTTGCGCCTTTTGGCTCATGTATATGATAGTGTCGCTAGCATCCATGTGACAGAGAACCCGGGCCAACATGACTAGCCGTAAACCCAAGGTGGCACTAACTTACAGGAACAAGCATACATGACCTAGCAATGCACATGTCGGCCAGCAGCGAGTGAAGCTGGGCTGTAGCAAGTTAACAGGACTCCCGTAGGCACCGCATGACATTTCCCCGAAGGGACAGACACAGGAGCAGATAAGGACACATGCCGATCGTCCAATGTGTTCCGGAGCAGTAGCAAGCTACCATGGCTCAGTGGAAGCACTAGGAGACATTTCCCCACAAGAGAGGCTACCAAGAATAAACAATTAGGTGTCGGGTCCCACACATAGCAATACACGTTACACATACGGGTAACATGCAAGTATGTGTTGTACAACATGGCATCACAACATAACTAAACAACTCATATAGATAAAGGCCTAGAAGAGCCACATAGCATTTATTACAAACATGGGTCACATGACCCAACATACAGAGCATACAAGCAATGTAAGCATGACATGTCTAGGTATAGACAACTACAAATGAAAAAGACTGAGAAGCCTGACTATCTACAAGACCCTCCCAAGGATACAAGATCATAGCTGAGGTAAAAAGCCAAACGTCGAAGTCCACATGGGCCTACTAGTGAGACTGAAGTCTCTCTGAAAAAACATAAATTAAGCAAACATGAGTACAAATGTACCCAGCAAGACTTACATCAGAACTAGGTACATATGCATAAGTATCAACAAAGGGGTGGTGGAGTTTAACTGCAGCAAGCCAGCTTGACTCAGTGGCTATCATGTACTACGACTGCCGGTAACTCTTTTGAGCTGGCGCACACGAGTCCACATATTCGCCATAATAATACACCACTATGGATCCGTTCCCGTCTCCCCACGAGAAGGCCATCCATAGCACTCATGCCTATTTGCGCATTTTAGAGTATCCACTTCAAGTTATCTATGAACCATATAAGCGTTCCAAGTAGTCCATATCTGCAGATGCGCCTATTCAAATAGATCATACATAAAACCCTGCAAGGGTTTACTTCTTCACACATGCTCTCACCACTTATCACCGGTTACATGGCATGTACTCAACAACCTTCAAGCGGAAGACCAGCGAGGGTGTCAGCCACGGCCAGACTAATCACACAAGTCTCTAGTCCAGGTTTATCGCCTATTCAGGTTCTATCCATAGGGAGTCCGGCCGAGGTTTCCACTATGGCCCCAAATGATGTGTGCAGGGTTCCCGAGCCCAGCAAACAGGTGCCCCGGTACACCGTGCCACTATCCTACCGCATCACAGTCTACCCCTAGGGTCAGTGTTGTGCACGGCCTCCAGCATACTATAAACACCAGAACCTACTTGCAACTCCTGGATAGAGATCAAGGCGATTAATAAGTCGAGAGGGTCCATGGGTTTCGGGCCCAACGCATGGTAGTAACTGTTCTTGGATCACCAACACGCAACTCTGTTCCTGAGGATGGTTTCAATGAGACAACACACCATGTACTCCTACATGGCCTCTCATCGCTACCTTTACCAAATCATGTTCACACACTTAGCTCTGGACATTAGGACATGTTCACACCATTCCAATCCATGCTAGATGAATCAGACCTGACAGAACTCTAAGCATAGCAGGCATAACAAGCAAGCATAAATGAGTAGGCACATCATGGCTCAAACAACTCCTAGTCATGCTAGTGGGTTTGAACTATTTACTTTGGCAAAGACATGTCATGTAGAGGAAAGGGGTTCAACTACCGCAACAAGTAATAGTTGAATCGTTGTTTTCCTAATGCAATAAAAGAGAGCAAGAGTGAGAGAGTGGGATTGTATCAGAGTTCTCAAGGGGGGTCTGCTTGCCTCACACTTCCTATGATAGAAATAGATCTTAATCGGTGTCATCGACCTCATCGTTGGGACAATGTCTACTAAGAGGGGACAAATACCGGCAAAATAGGGAAGGAACACAATCAATGCAATGCAACAATATAAAGCAGGAATGTGACATGGTAATATCCTATGATTTGACCTAATGCAGCTAGAAACAAGTGCAAGGGAGTCCATTTGAACCAAAGGTTCAAATGCAAACCCTAGATTAAGCATTTAAAATGCCATCTGAATGTTTTCACTTATACGGTAGGTATAAGTTGGTTTTTCATGCATGAAATTAGCATAAATGGATAGATTGGGTTTTTCTAATAATTTTTCATATATAATTTATTTCATTTGGAGCTACGGATTATTTTATATGACTTTTTGAAGTTTTAAACACTTTCTAGAATTCGTAAACCATTTCTGATTTATTAATTATCCAGAAAACATTTATGACATCAGCAGTGTGTCATCCCTGTGTCAACAGGTCAACCGATTTGACCAGGGTCAAACCAGACTAGTGGCTCCCACTAGTCATTGTCATAGTGCTGGCTTGGGTCACTGACGGGTGGGGCTGGTCAAGGGCTATGTTAGCAAGGTCAACGTCGACGCGTGGGGCCACTGTGATTAATTTAAACTAAACAAGAGTTAAGATGTGGTTAGTTAAGGGCGTGGGTGTCGGTGTCAAAACCGGCAGATCTCGGGTAGGGGGTCCCGAACTCTGCATCTAAGGATTGATGGTAACAGGAGGCAAGGGACACGATGTTTACCCAGGTTCGGGCCCTCTTGATGGAGGTAATACCCTACGTCCTACTTGATTAACTTTGATGAGTATAGGGTTTACAAGAGTTGATCTACCACGAGATCATAATGGCTAAACCCTAATTGTCTAGCCTGTATGATTATGATTGTCTCTCCGGTTTATATAGACACCGGAGGGGACTAGAGTTGTTTTAAGAGAAAGGGATATTGATATCCGCATGCTAAGCTTTCCTTCCACGCCAACGAGAGTCCCATCCGGACACGAGGGAAGGACTTCTATCTTGTATCTTCACGGGCCATCTGTCCGGCCCACATAACATAGCCTGGACACCCGAGGACCCCATAATCCAGGACTCCCTCGGTAGCCCCTGAACCAGTGTTCAATGACGATGTATCCGGCATGCAGATTATCTTCGGAATTGCAAGGTGGGTTCCTCCTCAAAATTCTTCAAAGAAGTTAACCGTCAGTACTATATCCGGCTCTGTACAACAGTCATACCTCCGAATTAGAATACAGATAAGTTTTATCCTTCGAAGATTTCACTGGTGAGACATTACGTCCGGCCATTCTTTTATTTCAAACCGTTTTTCGACCTCTTGTTTTGCGTTTTGAGACGCAACCACCGATGACACGTCTTGTGAAAGCAGAGATCAGGCCCCCTTATTACGGGATTCTCATCAATACAGGTATGGGAAACCCAACCATGCCATTTCGCACGACCCCTTGAAAATAGGCAAGCTTTAAGTCTTGTGGGGGATGCATGGTATTTACTGCATTTATAAGGAGATAAGATTCCCCCTTTACCCCATGCCTTCCCCTTTGTCGGCGTTCTGGGAACGGGGGTCCCCAGACTTGCCTGCCTGCGGCCCGCTGCGTGGCGAAGCCAGCAGGCCGTACGGCCCATGTTCATCAACAAGGCATCCAAGACCCTCGCGAGGGGCCAAGCCTCGCGAGGTGGACGACACAAGACCTCCTCTGGAGTGGCCTAGTTCGGCAGGCTCATGAGGGGCGGAGATAACTAGGCGAGGCAAACCTCACGAGGCTCTCGTGACGTGAGACATGACGATCGACACCAGGCGGGCGCCGACGCGCGCAGCGTCTTGTTTCCTCTTTGGTGCTAAGGAGGCCAACGCAGGCGAGGAGTACCGAGGCATCAGGCAAAGGTTGCCATATTGGTGCAACGAGACCAAGACCAGAAGGACGGCAAGACGGAGGTCATTGTGGAGCCCAAGACATCGTCACCACAAGAGCCTTTCGTAGGCGGAGACCACCTTTGTCAAGAAAGCTTGTACTAGCTGTCCCCCTTCAAATTTGCCCGCCGTTGTTAGCTCCCTTCCTGCTCAATATTTGGGAAGAGGACCAGGGCCTCTATAAATAGGACTAGCCACCACCATAGGTAGGAGGGGATCTGGAAGATCATCCCCACACACACAAGTTAGCCAAGCATGAGAACACCTCACCCTCAGGAGGCTGTTCTTCCCCTTGTATTGTTCATCATCAACCCAAGAGGCAATCCACCACCACCACACTGGAGTAGGGTATTACACCACAACGGTGGCCTGAACCAGTATAAATCTTGTGTCTTTCTATGTTGTGAGTTCGTCGAGTTCGTCCGCGATATTTTAGTGAGCTAGGGCGTAGATCGGTGGGAGTAAAAGACTTCACGCACACCCCAGTGTTCGAACCTTAAGGGTTTGCCGGAACCCCACATCTGACATTTGGCGCCCAGGTAGGGGTGCACCGTAGCTTCCCTTCCATCAGTTTGTCGTTCCGTCGCTCCATCGTCTCCATGGCGGACGCTCGCCGTGCTCGAGCCGAGCGTCGGGCTGCCCTCACCGCCCGCGTTATTCAGACGGCCCCCATCGGCAGGCCACCTCATCGTTCTTCATCTCCCACCACCAACGCTGACACCAGCCCGGTGGGGAACGAGCAGCAAGCATCTTCGTTGCATCCTTCGGTACGGCAGGACGGACGCACCGCCACTCCATCACTGACCCCCGCCGATTCTTCGTCCCATGCACGCCACACTCCCATGGAGGCACGGGCCGCACTGCTCGCCGCAAATGAACTCCTGCGCTACCGCCCAGTCGACAACCTCTACGAGGAGTGGCTCGACCGTGTCGCCGAGCTCGTCCGAGCCGCAGGGGGCTCCCTGGCGCTATCCGTCTCTCTGCTTCACCCTCAGCCGGCCATGGGCGACGAGGCCCGGGGCGTGCCTCCACCACCCCAGCCCAAAGACGGTGCCTTTGCACCAAGGCATGCGGCCCCACGGTGTGATCCGTCACGCCCAGTTGCCGCGCACGAAGAGAGAAGCTGCCAAGAAATCCCTCGGCCGCGAGGAGCTGCACCCGCGCTTCCCACGCCGCCTCGTCAAGACCGCGCGACGCCCGCGGCGGCGCCGTGCGGACCTCGTCAAGACCAAGATCCACCTCCAAAGCGGGCCCCAATAATTACGGCTGGCTGCCACGCCTTCACCCCTGAGCTGCGCAGCGTCGCCTGGCCAGGCAAGTTCAAGCTGGATCTGCCTCCTCGCTACGACGGCACCGCCGACCCCGCGGAGTTCTTGCAGCTCTACGAGCTGAGCATCGAAGCAGCCAGTGGCGACGAGAAAGTCATGGCAAACTAGTTTCCCATGGCTCTCAAGGACGGAGCCCGCTCCTGGCTCCTGAACCTGCAGCACGGCTTGATCTCCTCCTGGGACAAGATGCGCAATCACTTCGTCGCCAACTTCCAGGGCACTCGCGACCGCCCGCTAGCCGCGGGCGACCCGTGCCGCATCAAGTAACAAGCAGGGGAGACCCTCCAGAAATACATTCAACGCTTCAACAACAACCTCCTCAAGATCCCCAAGGTCACGGATGAGGCCATCATCTCTGCGTTCTCCGACGGCGTCCGTGACGTCAAGATGAAGGAAGAGCTTGCTATCCACTAGGAGCTCTGCACATCTCAGGAGCTGTTCAACCTGGTAACCAAGTGCTCAAGAGCTCAGGAGGGGTGCCTCTCTCTCCATGAGCTGCCAGCCGCGGGCACAGAAGAGAAGAAAGCCAAGGACAAGGACGTGAAGCGCAGGGAAGCAGTGGTGCTAGCAGCGGAGCCCGACATGAAATGGCGCAGAGATCAGCCCGAGGCATCCAAGAACAGCCGACCGTTCTACGCCTTCCACAACCTGAACACCGACAACACCAGCGACTGCCAAGAGATCAGAGCCATACGAGGAGGACGCTACGGTCGACGCTGCGAGTGCAGCGACCGGGGCTATGGCCGTGGAGGAGGACGTGGAGGCGGACATTGGGACAACCATGGCCTGCGCCAGGAATGGCGCGACAGGCCTCGTGAGGACCGCTGGCAAGACCATCCTCGCGAGGGGGCCTGGAAGGACCAGCCTCATGAGGATCACCCCCAAAGCAACGCCGGTCTTCTCCCGCTGCCGCCATCAAGAAGGAACGACGATCATCATCAGGACGAGGGGGATGGGGGCTTCCAGGAGCCGCGTGCAATCGCCTGCATCTTGGGCGGTGCCCAGGCCCAAGCCTCTCAGCGCGTCTTCAAATGGTTCGCTCGCGAGGTGAACGCGGTGCTCCCCAAGCTTGAGGCTATGTGTAATGCCCTCGATGCGGCTATATCTCTCACGTGTCGAAGCACGACTTAGAGGCATAACCGCATTGAAAGCAATGTTGCAAGTGAGGTAATCTTCACACAACCCATGTAATACATAAGGGAAAGAGATACATAGTTGGCTTACAATCGCCACTTCACACAATTACATGAATATAACATTACATCATCCAGAAACACACAAGGTCCGACTACGGAACCCAAAATAAAAGAAGACTACCCCAAATGCTACACAGATCCCTGATTGTCCCAACTGGGCTCCACTACTGATCAACTGGAAACGGAAAACAACATAACGAACACGATCTTCATTGAGCTCCTCGTTGAGCTCGGTTGCGTCACCTGCACGATATCATCGGCACCTGCAAGCTGGTTTTGGAAGTATATGTGAGTCACGGGGACTCAGCAATCTCACACCCTCACGATCAATACTATTTAAGCTTATGGGTAGGTAAAAGGAATGAGGTGGAGCTGCAGCAAGCACTAGCATATATGGTGGCTAACATACGCAAATGAGAGCAAGAAGAGAAGGCAAAGCATGGTCGAGAATCTATGATCAAGACGTGATCCTAGAGCAACCTATGATCAAGCGTACTCCAACACCGTGTTCACTTCCCGAAATCCGCCGGAAAGAGACCATCATGGCAACACACACGGTTGATGCATTTTAATTAAGTTAAGTTCAGGTTTTCTACAACCGGACATTAACGAATTCCCATCTTCCCATAACCGCGGGCACGGCTTTCGAAAGTTCAAAACCCTGTAGGGGTGTCCCAACTTAGCCCATCACAAGCTCTCACGGTCAACGAAGGATATTCCTTCTCCCAGGAAGACTCGATCAGGCTCGGAATCCCGGTTACAAGACATTTCGACAATGGTAAAACAAGACCAGCAAAGCCACCCAAATGTGTCGACAAATCCTGATAAGAGCTGCACATATCTCGTTCTTAGGGCACACAGGATTGTCCAAGGTTCCGGTAGGCCAGCCCAGAGTTGTATAACGCCCCAATACCGGAGCTTCAGATGCCTTCCAGGGTTTCCGAGTTCCGTCGTGTGATTTGTTTGGTCCATTGCATTTCATCTTTGCATCATGTGCATTGCATCATGTCATCATGCAACCCATTTTAAAAACTCAACCAAATAAACCGTATAGATTTTCGATCCATTTAAACCAAGGGAAGTCACATGGTGAGTTCTCTTTATAACATATCATCCTAGTATTTAGGGACCTACTATAAATATTCCGTTAGTTTGGAATTAACCGCAAACACACTTGGCATTTAAACTCTCAAGTGTCTTTTGCTTCAAGTTTCACCTCCAAACTTCGCCAACAATTCTTTTCCCTTTTATCGAGACTCTTCCTGTTTTCCCAACATTTTTGGACTCTTAAAAAACCTTGAGTTTATTCAAACCATTTGAATTAAATTCAAATGTATTTGAATTTAGATCTTTCAATCGTGCCACTTTCATTTTCCTAAACCGAGCTCAATTTTGTGAGTCTAAAAAATACCCCTTTGCCTACGTCCCTTCTCTTCCCTTTTTATTTTTCTTTCCTTTCTTTCTTTCCTTTTTTTTCTTTCTTTCTCTGGTACGAGTGAATGAGGGAGAGAGGAGAACCCTAGTGCAGCCCAGTCGGTCAGTTGGGCCTCCAGCAGCCTCGTCCCACCAGTGGCCCAAGGCCCAGTCACGCCCCCGTAAACCTAGCGAGCCCCTCCTCCTTGTTCCCTTCCGCCGCCGCTGGCCCGATCCCCATCTCACTGCTCGATACCCAACCTCTCGCTCCCGTGCCTGATCGATCCAGCGCCTCCAAGGGCGACGCCCGATTCCTGCGGCCTTGACCTCGGCCTCGGCCATGGCGCCGCACCGCCGAACACCAGTAGGACGCCGCCCATGCACGCGCCCGTCCTCGAGCATCGATCCCGCCCTCTTCGAGCCTCCGTGCAACATCCGCCTCCCTGGATGCGTCTCTGGTATCTCCGTCGTTCAGCCGCGCCCGAGGGAGCTCCCCGAAGCCGGTGTCGTGTTCCTCCAGCACCACCACCAGGCTGCCCTCTCCTTCCCCCTGCACAGGAGCTCGCAGCCACCACCATGGCACGTTTTGCTACTCCCCCAGCACCCAATCCTTCCCTTCTACTCCCTCAGTCATGGCACTTCGCCGCTCTTTTGCTCGCCCGCCTTGCCTCGCGCGACCTGCATGGCCGCCGGCCATGGATGCCATCGTGCTGGTCTGCAGTTTCGAGTGCGCTGCTGTGCCTTGCTGCTCCTGCTTCGTACGACAGCGGATGACCTCCGTCGAGCTCGCCCGGACACCTTCGACCTCGGCGTGGCCCTGCCTCCGCTAGCAGTCTCCTGTTGTCGGCCGTTTCCATGGGTTCGGGGAGCCCCAAGTCATGTCCGTGGCCTTCGAGTCTATTGATGCTCCACTGTTTTCTTTCTCCATCGTCTCCCCGAGCTCATCAAATCCTGTACCCAGAGCCCAAGTCGGAAGACTCCGTGGATGTACATCTCATTTGTGCCATTTTGGATCATCAAGGACATTTCGGGTTTCTTCAAGTACCATTACGCCCGGAGACCATGGATCCGTGAACATCTACTTCCACTACCGTCGCCGTGGATCCAACAAGTTCGCGAGTACGACTACTTCCCACGACGACCTTGTACCACTACCGTCCCGATGATGTCCGATGAACGATAAGACGACTACTTCTACCGCCGTCGCCGTGAACATCTACTTCCACTACCGTCGCCGGAATCGCAAGAACCTCTACCGACGACCTCGGAACATGTACAACGACCGTTGTCGAAGACTCGTACCTCTACCGCTTCTTGAACGTGTACTTCCTCTACGAACTCAAACCGCTCTGAGAATGCTCCCTTGTAAGGTATAACCTCGACACGACCGTCCATGGACCGAATGCATGTTTTGTGATACGAGATGAACCCCGTGTTTGCAGTGTGCCCATTTGTTATGTGCACGACCCTTGGTTGCCATGCCGCCGACACATGGGACATCCGGTATCCGGGAGCGCCCCACCTTCTTTTGCTCGCTCCCGCCACTTCCTTTTGCACCGGTATCTCAATGAGCTACCGGAATCGATATACTACCGTGGCATCACTTTCGGATTCGTTTCCGTGGCACCCCTTTCGTTTCCGCCACGATGACAAATGCCTCATATCTTATCGTGCCAACATTTTCATAAATACTGCATAAAAATTGCACATGCCATCCGCATCATGATAACAACAATTAAAATGTTTAAATTGGTGTTGCATTAAACTACTAAGGCATATGGGGATTTACCGGATTTGTTGTTTGTTATATCCGACCCCATTTAAATTGTTTAGATGTTGTAGTGTTGTTATGCCTCACCTCTTGCCATGTTAATCAACATTTAATATGTTGGGTAGTTAAACGAGATCAAACTAAATAACTTGTTATGGTGTTTCACCAATATGCAACTCGTTGTATATTGAGCTCCACTTAATTGGTAATTTTGCTTTTTGCACTTTGCCATGCCATGCATATTTAAACCGGACATGCATCATCCTTGATTGTGCATCATGCCATGTTTATGCTTGTTGGTTTACCATGTTGTTTGCTTCTTTCCGGTGTTGCTTCTTCGGGTTAGTTCCTATAACGCCGCGTTTGTGAGGATCCATTCGACTACGTCCGTTTCTCTTCTTCATGGACTCGTTCTTCTTCCTTGCGGGATCTCAGGGAAGATGACCATACCCTCGAAATCACTTCTATCTTTGCTTGCTAGATGATCGCTCTTTTGCTATGCCTATGCTATGATACCTACCACTTGCTTATCATGCCTCCCATATTGTTGAACCAAGCCTCTAACCCACCTTGTCCTAGCAAACCGTTTTTTGGCTATGTTACCGCTTTGCACAGCCCCTCTTATAGCGTTGTTAGTTACAGGTGAAGATTGGAGCTTGTTCGTTGTTAGAACATGGAGATGTTGGAACATGTTTACTTGTTGGGATATCACAATATCTCTTATTTAATTAATGCATCTATATACTTGGTAAAGGGTGGAAGGCTCGGCCTTATGCCTGGTGTTTTGTTCCACTCTTGCCGCCCTAGTTTCCGTCATATCGGTGTTATGTTCCCGGATTTTGCGTTTCTTACACGGTTGGGTTATAATGGGAACCCCTTGATAGTTCGCCTTGAATAAAACTCTTCCAGCAATGCCCAACATTGGTTTTACCATTCGCCACCTAGCCTTTTCTTTTCCCTTGGGAGTCGCGCTCCTGAGGGTCATCATTATTTTACCCCCCCCCGGGCCAGTGCTCCTCCGAGTGTTGGTCCAAACTAGAGCCCTGTGCAGCGCCCCCTCGGAGAAACTCGAGGTTTGGTTTTCGTTGTATGGAGCGCTCATCTGAGTGTGCCCTGAGAACGAGATATGTGCAGCTCCTATCGGGATTTTGTCGGCACATTGGGGCGGTGTTGCTGGTCTTGTTTTACCATTGTTGAAATGTCTTGTAACCTGGATGCCGAGTTTGATCGGAATGTCTTGGGAGAAGGAATATCCTTCGTTGACCGTGAGAGCTTGTGATGGGCTAAGTTGGGACACCCCTGCAGGGTTTTGAACTTTCGAAAGCCGTGCCTGCGGTTATGGGCAGATGGGAATTTGTTAATGTCCGGTTGTAGAAAACCGGAAGTTGACCTTAATTAAAATACATCAACCGCGTGTGTAACTGTGATGGTCTCTTTCCGGCGGAGTCTGGGAAGTGAACACGGTGTTGGAGTTATGCTTGTCGTAGGTTGTTCTAGGATCACTTCTTGATCATAGTTTCTCGATCATGCTTTGCCTTCTCTTCTCGCTCTCTTTTGTGTATGTTAGCCACCATATATGCTAGTCACTTGCTGCAGCTCCACCTCATACCTTTTACCCTTCCTATAAGCTTAAATATTTTTGATCGCGAGGGTGTGAGATTGCTGAGTCCCCGTGACTCACAGATACTTCCAAAACCAGTTTGCAGGTGCCGATGTTACCGTGCAGATGATGCAACCAAGCTCAAGGAGGAGCTCGATGAAGATCTTGTCCTTTGTGTTGTTTCATTCTAGTTGATTAGTAGTGGAGCCCAGTTGGCATCGATCGGGGATCTATGTAGCATTTGGGGTAGTCTTCTTTTATTTTGGGTTCCGTAGTCGGACCTTGTGTGTTTCTAGATGATGTAATGTTATATTCATGTAATTGTGTGAAGTGGCGATTCTAAGCCAACTATGTATATCTTTCCCGTATGTATTACATGGGTTGTTTGAAGATTACCTCACTTGCGACATTGCTTTCAATGCGGTTATGCCTCTAAGTTGTGCTTCGACACGTGGGAGATATAGCCGCATCGAGGGCGTTACAAGTTGGTATCAGAGCCTTCCCCGACCTTAGGAGCCCCCTGCTTGATCGAATCACTTGCATTATTGAGTCTAGAAAAAAAATTTGAGTCATTTAGGAATTATATATATCGGAGAGTTAGGAATTCTTTTTACTCCCCAGTCCCTTCATCGCTCTAGTGAGGCATCCTGACGTAGAGTTTTGACTCTTCTCTTCTCAAATTTCACTAAAAAAATTTAGGATCACGCGGGTATCTTGGAATCGTTCTGATGGTTTTGTGACAAGAACATTGTTCTTGGTGCCTCCTGACATTTAGGGGTTGTGGCAGTGTCCCGGGAAGTTGAGCTCCGAGGTGTTGTCCTCACAATTTTATCGTTGCAGTTCTGGAATACCTGAGTTTAGTTTCACCGACATCGAAAATCTCTTTTATGCAGTTGTTGGTGAGATAACCTCGATGCCACCCAGTACTGGGGCGGGAGTTCGGGAGTATTGCCATAACTCGTATAACGGATGCTTTTCGAAGGTTGAGGTAGACGATTTCCGAAGGTTTCTTGGTTATGTGTTGAAGGATGGATACAGCTGGATGTAGGATTTGCTAGTTTTGGGTGAGATTTTATGCTTCCCCTGTATCCCCAACACCTGATTGCATAACCGAAAAATTTCAGGAGTTTATAAGTGGGAATTCAAGTAGCTCCTAGGATATCTTTCTGACAGATGTATGATATGAAATTGGGGTTCGATGTCTAGTGGTCCGCCTATCCACGGTTGGTTTTACAGTGGTCTTGTTGTGTCTTAAAGAGTCCTTGGCTATGCCGACTCGGGGACGCTTCGTATGTCATGTGCACTGCCTTGTACATGATGGTGTTGTACGATCGAGCCCGTGTAGGCCCCACCACGAAAACTTCGGACGAAATCTCTATCATATGTTTGTTCCGGCTTATGTTGCAAGCCAATCCTTTGTTTTGTTTTGAGTTTTGGTATTCGAGTTGCTTCCAAGTCAAATATTGATTCCATACCGTTCCTAGGCGGTGTTCTCATGTTCCTATGTGAATACCAATCCTTCATGATCATCGAGATCGTCATGTCAATCTGTTTCAACCGGCGTGTTTCTCTTCAAGTGGATCCGATCATTTCAACATCCACAAGATCAACTCAAGTCTTCTCAATGGTGTTTGTTTCATTCGTCTCCAAGTTGCCTTTGTTTTCCCGCCCACCCTCCCTGTTTCTTCGACGACTCGGAATTCTTAATCAAGTATCCATCTTATTGGTTATGAAGTCTCTCCATTCTTTTCCATCAATGTTCTTATCCGGTGATTCTCATGAAGATTCTAACGGAGATTCAAGTTCATCATTTTTCATTCTCTTTCTTATCTAGTGGATTTAATTCAAGTTTTCGGTGTTGACCATATCCTTTTTCCTCGTTTCAAATATCTTCTCATACTGGTGCACCTGTTAATCATCCACTTCTCACTATTCAATTGCTCCGGAGTGCTCAAGATATCTCGAAGATTCGTGTTTTCCACTCTACATTCATTCAAGCTCTTTCAAGGATGTTATCTCATTCAAGTCATTTAATTCAACCGGTGCAATCTCTCTTTTCAAGTAATCATTCTACGATGTTTCTTTTGTGTGGGCCCTAACCCACAGGTCTTTTCCCAGGATCTTACCTTACTCTTCTTATTTTCCCGGCGTTACTCTCAAATTCTTTTCCAAGTTTGACGTAAGAATGAGTTATCATCAGTCAAATGCTTTCCTCCTTGACCCTTCAAATTCTCTCATCGTTGGTTCAACCTTTCCAGTTTTCATCCTGGAGTATCTCAACAATTCATGATGGTGTTTCCCGTCGTCATTCTCAGATTTTGAAGACCGAAGAAGATTTCTTCTCTCAATCTTGCTCCATTCTCTTCAAGATTCGTGATTCTAGCTTGTTGCCATCCTCTTATAATTATTTTCGATTGTTGGAATTCTTTTCACCCATCCGGAGCATTTCATGAGTTTTTTTCCATTTCTTTTCCCCAAACGTCATCTTTTCAAATATCACTCATTCCCAGCTTTCAGCTCTCATACTCTAAATCATACCGGTGGTTAAATCAAGGATTCTCTAATCAGCTCGTAATCTCTTCGTTCTCATGGATCTAAATTCTCTCAAGCATCTTCATTTATTTGCTAATCCTTCCCAGTGTTTCTTCATGTTTTATTCATTCTTTTTCAATTTTTACGGTGGTTTGTTCAAGAGTGCTTCTCTTTCGTTATCATATCAATTCATTTGTTGTTTTCAATCCTACCGGTGGATTCGTCGAAGACCTTCCCAAGTCTGACGCTATATCTCTCTTAATCTTTTCTACGAGTATAAGTAATATGTCAAATCCTTTGATTGTCATCAATTTAATTGGTGAAGGATAAGCATAATGTAATTCTTATTCTTGTTTCATCGGGTGAACTAAATTCCCCATTCCGGAGGCGCATCAAATTCTTGTTTCCATTTGTTCATCTTTCTTTTCCGGAGTTGCAAGTTTTCTCTTTATATCGTCGCAAAGCTTCATCTAATCATTGCATGGCTTCAACCTTACTCTTCTCATCTTTCTTTTCGTTAGATCAGTCTTTTGTTTACCGGAGTTCTTCATGAAGTTTCTGCATGATGGTCCGTAAAGGACTTAATCCGTTCTCGAAACGTTCATCAAGATTATTTTCAGGGGAGTTCAAGCTTTCTTCTTCTTGCAATCCGGAGTGCAATTCTTCCTTCCGTATCAATAGAGGTGGTATTATGTCATTCTTGATAATTTGAGTTCATGTTTCATGATTCACATGTTGTCAAGAATGAGGTATTTAAACCCATCACTTTCTTCATTGGAATTATCTTGGGTTATATTTCACATAAAGCTTTCCTTTAAGGATTGTCGCTCTTATGGTGGTTATCAATGATCCAAGTTCTTCATTTATCCTCCCGGTGAGATAGGTTCTCGTCTCCTTGTTCTTATCAATCCAATTTTTTTTGTGAGTGGCAGGTTGTCACCTCATAATTTGGGATGTATTCCATAAGACCATATCAAGTTTATTCTTTTCATTGTTGGTGTTCCAACAACTCCGTTCGACCCTTCTCCTAAAGATGCCTCTTCAAGCTCTTTTGTGGCAGAAGTTGGCATTTTCTTCTCCATTCTCCTATCTCAATTATCTATATTCTATTCTTTTGTTCCGGAGGCATTGTGATGTTGCTCTCTTCTACCCATCTTTTTGTTTTGTCATAATAGTGTTCTTTTCTTTGCTTATCCATTCAACTGGAGTGTCGTGTTTTCTTTCGAGCTCTCTCATCTTATAAAATTTTGCATCCCTTCTCAGTCGAAGTGTTGTCTAAATTATATCAGTCTTATTCCTTCTCTATCTTGTTTTAACCGGAGTGTTGTCTCTATTATTCCTCTTCTAACCGGAGTCTCATCCAAGTGCTTTCATTTTGCAAAGCTCATATTCTGTACCTCCATTTCCAACCAGAGTGCTGTTCGAATTTGTTCTTCCTTGTTCCTTTTTTTAACGGAGTGTCTTCAACTTTGTTCATCTCCGTTTATTCTATTCTTGGAAATGGCTTAACCTTTCAAGGTTCTTTGGTCTCACTCGTTTGTCGAAGAAGCAACTTAGTTTTAACTCTTCTCTTCCTCTTCTTTTTCCCTCCGATGCCATCCTAGATCTCGGGACGAGATCCTCTCGTAGTGGTGGAGTGTTATAACGCCCCAATACCGCAGCTTCAGATGCCTTCCAGGGTTTCCGGGTTTTGTCGTGTGATTTGTTTGGTCCCTTGCATTTCATCTTTGCATCATGTGCATTGCATCATGTCATCATGCAACCCATTTTAAAAACTCAACCAAATAAACCGTATGGATCTTCGATCCATTTAAACCGAGGGAATTCACATGGTGAGTTCTCTTTATAACATATCATCCCAGTATTTAGGGACCTACTATAAATATTCCGTTAGTTTGGAATTAACCGCAAACACACTTGCAATTTAAACTCTCAAGTGTCTTCTACTTCAAGTTTCACCTCCAAACTTTGCCAACAATTCTTTTCCCTTTTATCGAGGCTCTTCCTGTTTTCCCAGCATTTTTGGACTCTTAAAAAACCTTGAGTTTATTCAAACCATTAGAATTAAATTCAAATGTATTTGACTTTAGATCTTTCAATCATGCCACTTTCATTTTCCTAGATCGAGCTCAGTTTTGTGAGTCTAAAAAATACCCCTTTGCCTAAGTCCCTTCTCTTCCCTTTTTATTTTTATTTCCTTTTTTTCTTTCTATCTCTGGTACGAGTGAATGAGGGAGAGACGAGAACCCCAGTGCATCCCAGTCGGTCAGTTGGGCCTCGAGCATCCTCGTCCCACCAGTGGCCCAAGGCCTAGTCACGCCCCCGTAAACCTAGCGAGCCCCTCCTCCTCGTTCCATTGCGCCGCCGCTGGCCCGATCCCCATCTCACTGCTCGATACCCAACCTCTCGCTCCCGTGCCTGATCGATCCAGCGCCTCCAAGGGCGACGCCCGATTCCCGCGGCCCTGACCTCGGCCTCGGCCATGGTGCCGCGCCGCCGAACACCAGCAGGACGCCGCCGATGGACGCGCCCGTCCCCGAGCATTGATCCGGCCCTCGTCGAGCCTCCGTGCAGCACCCGCCTCCCTGGATGCGTCTCTGGTATCTCCGTCGTCCAGCCACGCTGGAGGGAGCTCCTCGAAGCCGGCGCCGTGTTCCTCCAGCACCACCACCAGGCTGCCCTCTCCTTCCCCCTGCACAGGAGCTCACAGCCACCACCATGGCGCGTCTTGCTACTCCCCCCAGCACTCAATCCTTCCCTTCTACTCCCTGAGTCATGGCACTTCGCCGCTCTTTTGCTCGCCCGCCTTGCCTCGCGCGACCTGCATGGCTGCCGGCCATGGATGCTATCGTGCTGGCCTACAACTTCGAGTGCGCTGCTGTGCCTTGCTACTCCTGCTTCGTACGACAACAGATGACCTCCGTTGAGCTCGCCCGGACACCGTCGGCCTTGGCGTGGCCCTGCCTCCGCTAGCAGTCTCCTGCTGTCGGCGTTTCCATGGGTTCGGGGAGCCCCAAGTCATGTCCGTGGCCTTCGTGTCTATTGATGCTCCACTGTTTTCTTTCTCCATCGTCTCCCCGAGCTTGTCAAATCGTGTACCCGGAGCCCAAGTCGGAAGACTCCATGGATGTACATCTCATTTGTGCCATTTTGGATTATCAAGGACGTTTCGGGTTTCTTCAAGTACCATTACGCCCGGAGACCACGGATCCGTGAACATCTACTTCCACTACCATCGCCGTGGATCCAACAAGTTTGCGAGTACGACTACTTCCCACGACGACCTTGTATCACTACTGTCCCAATGATCGCCGATGGACGATAGGACGACTACTTCTACCGCCGTCGCCGTGAACATCTACTTCCACTGCCGTCGCCGAAATCGCGAGAACCTGCCGAAATCGCGAGAACCTCTACCGACGACCTCAGAACATGTACAACGACCCTTGTCAAAGACTCGTACCTCTACCGCTTCCCGAACTTGTACCACGACGACCGTGAACGACTACTTCCTCTACGAACTTGAACCGCTCTGAGAATGCTCCCTTGTAAGGTATAACCTCGACACGACCGTCCATGGACCGAATGCATGTTTTGTGATACGAGATGAACCCCGTGTTTGCAGCTTGCCCGTTTGTTATGTGGACGACCCTCGGTTGCCATGCCGCCGACACATGGGACATCTGGTATCCGGGAGCGCCCCACCTTCTTTTGCTCGCTCCCGCCATTTCCTTTTGCACTGGTATCTCTATGAGCTACCGGAACCGATATATTGCCGTGGCATCACTTTCGGATTCGTTGCCGTGGCACCCCTTTCGTTTCCGCCACGATGCAAATGCCTCATATCTTATCGTGCCAACATTTTCATAAATACTGCATAAAACTTGCACATGTCATCCGCATCATGATAACAACAATTAAAATGTTTAAATTGGTGTTGCATTAAACTACTAAGGCATATGGGGATTTATAGGATTTGTTGTTTGTTATATCTGGCCCCATTTAAATTGTTTAGATGTTGTAGTGTTGTTATGCCTCACCTCTTGCCATGTTAATCAAGACTTAATATTGTTGGGTAGTTAAACGAGATCAAACTATATAACTTGTTGTGGTGTTTCGTCAATATTCAACTTGTTGTATATTGAGCTCCACTTAATTGGTAGTTTTGCTTCTTGCACTTAGCCATGCCATGCATATTTAAACCGGACATGCATCATCCTTGATTGTGGATCATGCCATGTTTATGCTTGTTGGTTTACCATGTTGTTTGCTTCTTTTCGGTGTTGCTTCTTTGGGTTAGTTCCGATAACGTCGCGTTTGTGAGGATCCGTTCGACTACGTTCATTTTTCTTCTTCATGGACTCGTTCTTCTTCCTTGCGGGATCTCAGGCAAGATGACCATACCCTCGAAATCACTTCTATCTTTGCTTGCTAGATGCTCGCTCTTTTGCTATGCCTATGCTACGATACCTACCACTTGCTTATCATGCCTCCCATATTGTTGAACCAAGCCTCTAACCCACCTTGTCCTAGCAAACCATTGTTTGGCTATGTTACCGCTTTGCACAGCCCCTCTTATAGCGTTGTTAGTTGTAGGTGAAGATTGGAACTTGTTCCTTGTTGGAACATGGAGATGTGGGAACATGTTTACTAGTTGGGATATCACAATATCTCTTATTTAATTAATTCATCTATATACTTGGTAAAGGGTGGAAGGCTCGGCCTTATGCCTGGTGTTTTGTTCCACTCTTGCCGCCCTAGTTTCCGTCATATCGGTGTTATGTTCCCGGATTTTGCGTTCCTTACGCGGTTGGGTTATAATGGGAACCCCTTGACAGTTCTCCTTGAATAAAACTCCTCCAGCAATGCCCAACATTGGTTTTACCATTCGCCACCTAGCCTTTTATTTTCCCTTGGGAGTCATGCTCCTGAGGGCATCATTATTTTACCCCCCCGGGCCAGTGCTCCTCTGAGTGTTGGTCCAAACTAGAGCCCTGTGCAGCGCCCCCTCGGGGAAACTCGAGTTTGGTTTTAGTTGTATGGAGCACTCATCTGAGTGTGCCCTGAGAATGAGATATGTGGAGCTCCTATTGGGATTTTGTTGGAACATTGGGGCGGTGTTGCTACTCTTGTTTTACCATTGTCGAAATGTCTTGTAACCTGGATGCCGAGTCTGATCGGAATGTCTTGGGAGAAGGAATATCCTTCGTTGACCGTGAGAGCTTGTGATGGGCTAAGTTGGGACACCCCTGCAGGGTTTTGAACTTTCGAAAGCCATGCCCACGGTTATGGGCAGATGGGAATATGTTATCGTCCGGTTGTAGAAAACTTGAAGTTGACCTTAATTAAAATACATCAACTGCGTGTGTAACCATGATGGTCTCTTTCCGGCAGAGTCCGGGAAGTGAACACGGTGTTGGAGTAATGCTTGACGTAGGTTGTTATAGGATCACTTCTTGATCATAGTTTCTCGATCGTGCTTTGCCTTCTCTTCTCGCTCTCTTTTGCGTATGTTAGCCACCATATATGCTAGTCGCTTGCTGCAGCTCCACCTCATACCCTTTACCCTTCCTATAAGCTTAAATAGTTTTGATCGCGAGGGTGTGAGATTGCTGAGTCCCCGTGACTCACAGATACTTCCAAAACCAGTTTGCAGGTGCCGATGTTACCGTGCAGATGATGCAACCAAGCTCAAGGAGGAGCTCGATGAAGATCTTATCCTTTGTGTTGTTTCGTTCTGGTTGATTAGTAGTGGAGCCCAGTTGGCGTCGATCGGGGATCTGTGTAGCATTTGGGGTAGTCTTCTTTTATTTTGGGTTCCGTAGTCGGACCTTGTGTGTTTCTGGATGATGTAATGTTATATTCATGTAATTGTGTGAAGTGGCGATTGTAAGCCAACTATGTATATCTTTTCGTTATGTGTTACATGGGTTGTGTGAAGATTACCTCACTTGCGACATTGCTTTCAATGCGGTTATGACTCTAAGTCGTGCTTCGACACGTGGGAGATATAGCCGCAACGAGGGCATTACAAGTTGGTATTAGAGCCTTCCCCGACCTTAGGAGCCCCCTGCTTGATCGAATCGCTAGCGTTATTGAGTCTAGAAAAATGTTTTGAGTCATTTAGGAATTATATATATTGGAGAGTTAGGAATTCTTTTTACTCCCCAGTCCCTTCATCGCTCTGATGAGGCATCCTGACGTAGAGTTTTGACTCTTCTCTTCTCAAATTTCACTAAAAAAATTTAGGATCACACGGGTATCTTCGAATCGTTCCGATGGTTTTGTGATGAGAACATTGTTCTTGGTGCCTCCTGACATTTAGGGGTTGTAGCAATGTCCCGGGGAGTTGAGCTCCGAGGTGTTTTCGTCACAATTTTATCGTTGCAGTTCTGGAATACCTGAGTTTAGTTTCGCCGACATCGAAAATCTCTTTTATGCAGTTGCTGGTGAGATAACCTCGACGCCACCCAGTACTGGGCGGGAGTTCGGGAGTATTGCCATAACTCATATAATGGATGCTTTTCGAAGGTTGAGGTAGACGATTTCCGAAGGTTTCTTGGTTATGTGTTGAAGGATGCATACAGCTGGATGTAGGATTTGCTAGTTTTGGGTGAGATTTTATGCTTCCACTGTATCCCCAACATCTGATTGCATAACCGAAAAATTCGGGAGTTTATAAGTGGGAATTCAAGTAGCTCCTAGGATATCTTTCCGACAGATGTATGATATGAAATTGGGGTTCGACGTCTAGTGGTCCGCCTATCCACGGTTGGTTTTACAGTGGTCTCGTTTTGTCTTAAAGAGTCCTTGGCTATGCTGACTCGGGGACGCTTCGTATGACATGTGCACTGCCTCGTACATGATGGTGTTGTACGATCGAGCCTCTGTATGCCCCACCACAAAAACTTCGGACGAAATCTCTATCATATGTTTGTTCCGGCTTATGTTGCAAGCCAATCCTTTGTTTTGTTTTGAGTTGTGGTATTTGAGTTGCTTCGAAGTCAAATGTTGATTCCATACCTTTCCTAAGCGGTGTTCTCATGTTCCTATGTGAATACCAATCCTTCATGATCATCGAGATGGTCATGTCAATCCGTTTCAACCGACGTGTTTCTCTTCAAGTGGATCCGATCATTTCAACATCCGCAAGATCAACTCAAGTCTTCTCAACGGTGTTTGTTTCATTCGTCTCCAAGTTGCCTTTGTTTTCCCGCCCACCCTCCCTTTTTCTTCGACGACTCAGAATTCTTAATCAAGTATCCATCTTATTGGTTATGAAGTCTCTCCATTCTTTTCCATCAATATTCTTATCCGGTGATTCTCATGAAGATTCTAACGGAGATTCAAGTTCATCATTTTTCATTCTCTTTCTTCTTCGATGGATTTAATTCAAGTTTTCGGTGTTGACCATATCCTTTTTCCTCGTTTCAAGTATCTTCTCATGCCAGTGCACCTCTTAATCATCCACTTCTCACTATTCAATTGCTCCGGAGTGCTCAAGATATCTCGAAGATTCGTGTTTTCCACTCTACATTCGTTCAAGCTCTTTCGAGGATGTTATCTCATTCAAGGCATTTAATTCAACCAGTGCAATCTCTCTGTTCAAGTAATCGTTCTATGGTGTTTCTTTTGAGTGGGCCCTAACCCATAGGTCTTTTCCCAGGATCTTACCTGACTCTTCTTATTTTCCCGGTGTTACTCTCAAATTCTTTTCCAAGTTTGACATAAGAATGAGTTATCATGAGTCAAATGCTTTCCTCCTTGACCTTTCAAATTCTTTCATCGTTGGTTCAACCTTTCCATTTTCATCCCGGAGTATCTCAACAATTCATGATGGTTTTTCCCGTCGTCATTCTCAGATTTTGAAGACCGAAGAAGATTTTTTCTCTCAATCTTGCTCCATTCTCTTCAAGATTTGTGATTCTAGCTTGTTGCCATCCTCTTATAATTGTTTCGATTGTTGGAATTCTTTTCACCCATCCGGAGCATTTCATGAGTTTTTTCCATTTCTTTTCCCTGAAGGTCATCATTTCAAATATCACACATTCCCAGCTTTCAGCTCTCATACTCTAAATCATAACGGTGCTTAAATCAACGATTCTCTAATCATCTCGTAATCTCTTCGTTCTCATGGATCTAAATTCTCTCAAGCATCTTCGTTTATTTGCTAATCCTTCCCGGTGTTTCTTCATGTTTTATTCGTTCTTTTTCAATTTTTACGGTGGTTCGTTCAAGAGTGCTTCTCTTCTGTTATCATATCAATTCATTTGTTGTTTTCAATCCTACCGGTGGATTCGTCGAAGACCTTCCCAAGTCTGACGCTATATCTCTCTTATTCTTTTCTACGAGTATAAGTAATATGTCAAATCCTTTGATTGTCATCAATTTAATTGGCGAAGGATAAGCATAATGTAATTCTTATTCTTGTTTCATCGGGTGAACTAAATTCCCCATTCCGGAGGCTCATCAAATTCTTGTTTCCATTTGTTCATATTTCTTTTCCGGAGTTCCAAGTTTTCTCTTTATATCGTCGCAAAGCTTCATCTAATCATTGCAAGGCTTCAACCTTACTCTTCTCATCTTTCTTTTCGTTTGATCATTCTTTTGTTTACCGGAGTTCTTCATGAAGTTTCTGCATGATGGTCCATAAAGGACTTAATCCGTTCTCGAAACATTCATCAAGATTATTTTCAGGGGAGTTCAAGCTTTCTTCTTCTTGCAATCTGGAGTGCAATTCTTCCTTCCGTATCAATAGAGGTGGTATTATATCATTCTTGATAATTTGAGTTCATGTTTCATGATTCACATGTTGTCAAGAATGAGGTATTTAAACCCATCACTTTCTTCATTGGAATTATCTTGGGTTATATTTCACCTAAAGCTTTCCTTTAAGGATTGTCGCTCTTATGGTGGTTATCAATGATCCAAGTTCTTCATTTATCCTCCCGGTGAGATAGCTTCTCGTCTCCTTGTTCTTATTAATCCAATTTTTTTTCTGTGAGTGGGAGGTTGTCACCTCATAATTTGAGATATATTCCATAAGACCATATCAAGTTTATTCTTTTCATTGTTGGTGTTCCAACAACTCCGTTCGACCCTTCTCCTAAAGATGCCTCTTCAAGCTCTTTTGTGGCAGAAGTTGGCATTTTCTTCTCAATTCTCCTATCTCAATTATCTATATTCTATTCTTTTGTTCCGGAGGCATTGTGATGTTGCTCTCTTCTACCCATCTTCTTCTTTTATCATGATAGTGTTCTTTTCTTTGCTTATCCATTCAACCGGAGTATCGTGTTTTCTTTCGAGCTCTCTCATCTTATCAAATTTTGCATCCCTTCTCAGTCGAAGTGCTGTCCAAATTATATCAGTCTTATTCCTTCTCTATCTTGTTTTAACCGGAGTGTTGTCTCTATTATTCCTCTTCTAACCGGAGTCTCATCCAAGTGCTTTCATTTTGCAAAGCTCATATTTTGTACCTCCATTTCCAACCGGAGTGCTGTTCGAATTTGTTCTTCTTGTTCCTTTTTTTAATGGAGTGTCTTCAACTTCGTTCATCTCCGTTTATTCTATTCTCGGAAATGGCCTAACCTTTCAAGGTTCTTTGGTCTCACTCGTTTGTCAAAGAAGCAACTTAGTTTTACCTCTTCGCTTCCTCTTCTTTTCCCCTCCGGTGCCATCCTAGATCTCGGGACGAGATCCTCTCGTAGTGATGGAGTGTTGTAACGCCCCAATACCGGAGCTTCAGATGCCTTCTAGGGTTTCCGGCTGTCGTCGTGTGATTTGTTTGGTCCGTTGCATTTCATCTTTGCATCATGTGCATTGCATCATGTCATCATGCAACCTGTCGGTATACTAGAATAGGGGTACCCTAGTACCCCGAACTTGTGCACGGGCAGTTGCAGCACCCCGCGGCAAGGCTTGCCGGGCGAACGCCAAGATCCTCCGTGGTTCCCTTGGGGCCATTCAAGAACAAAGTATTTAAGCTCAAGAGACAAGGCCCCGGCAAGAGGAGCTTGCCGGGAAGGCCAACCAAGGCACTCCAAGGAACTTGCCGCGACGCGCCACGCGCTCCGGCAAGGCAACAAGGCCCCGGCAAGAGGAGCTTGCCGGGAAGACCAGCCAAGGTACCTCGAGGCCCGGTGAGCGACAAGCTTCCGGACCCGACAAGATAACAGCAGCGGCAAGGCGCTTGCTGCGGCAGGCGGCCACTCTGTGCCCACGCTCCAGCGCATCCACCAACGTGTCACTCTGGGGGCCTCTCCAGGCGCGCGTGGCGGGAGGCTGTGCAGCCAGCGGTGCACAGTGGCATGCGAAGCTGACAAGATCGCCATCATGGCGAACGGTGGCGCCCCTAACGGTCCTTTTCTGCACTATTTGGGCGACTCAGACGGGCATCTAATGCCCTTGTCCCCTGCCGACAGGGTTAGGTAGGGTGCACTGTACAAGTAACTATACGAACCACCTCGTTTTTTACATTTGTACCCTTCTCTGCGTTGCCACCTGTCGGTGACCCCTTTAGCGTATAAAAGGAGGCCCATGCGCAACGTAGAGGGGGTTGGACAGGTTCGCGAGGTTCGACTGGTTCGGAATCCAGAAAAACACTACGCTCTCTCTCTGGAGAAAGAACACAAAATAATCAAACAAGCAGCAGTAGGAGTGTTATCTCTCCGGAGAGCTCCGAAGCTGGGTAAACTGCTCGTGTGCTTCGCCTCGATCTGCTCTTCGTGTGATCTCCGCCCCCCGCCGAACCGAAAGGGGCTCGGTCCGCCGGCCCCATAGGTGTTCGTGGATCAGTTTCCCCGACATCTTTGGCGCGCCAGGTAGGGGGCGTCGAGATTGTGTGAACCTGATCCGGCGTTCACACGAGCTAGATCTTCATTCCCTTCATCAACATGCCACCGAAGAAGAATACTTTGGCGGCAGCCGCTCCGTCCACGTCACTTCCGCCACCGTTGGAGCAAACGGGTGGTGGAATGGACGCCGGCGGAAGAATGGACGTCGACGAGGAAGCTTATGATGCTGCCAGGTCCAAGGACAAGGTTGCACAAACCTCGGCGACTGTACATGTTCCGCGCCACTCTCAGGAGGCGCAAGACCAACAGCGTCATGGCACTTGCAGTGCCATACGCATGATAGGCCAAGACCAAGCTAGTGGATCTCGGGGCGCTCAAGACAAGCATGCACGCCAGCGTGCTGGCACGAGCGGGGCACGGTCGCCTGGACAGGATACTGCTCCTTCTAACATAGTTAGAAGTCCGAGCACGTCCCGCTCCTCATGCCGTCAGCCACTGCCACCCACCACTCCAGCAGAAGCTTTGGCGCGAGCTCAACTGCTCCTAGATTACCCTCCGACGTCGGACAAGATCGACGAATGGAGGGCCACCATTCAGAGTCTCATCGGCTACGCCAATGGAGACACTCCATGGCGGCCAAGCGCATCACCGCCGCGGCAGGGTTGCCGGGCGCGAGCCGGTGGTGACGAAATGGGTGGAGGTGCAACTACCATGCAATCACCGCCCCGAAGGCCAAGATCGCTGACTCGCCGGATCCACCTCGACAGCGACTCCACCGCATCATCGGATCCACGAGCTCGTCGCGATCAGCGCCAAGTTCTTCATGATCGACAACAAGAAGACGCTCAAACTCACATCGAGCACCAAAGAGAAGCGCGACGTCAATCCGACAAGCGCGCTGGGCCCTTTGTTGACATGCATGCGCCAAGGGAACCAGGCGATCTGCCGTACGCGGTAGGTTGCCCTGCGTTCACTCGTGAGCTGCGGCAAGTCCAGTGGCCCAACACGAAGAACTTCAAACCAGACGTACCAGAGAAGTACGACGGCAAGACGCATCCGTCGGAGTTCCTCAGCATCTACACCATTGCAGTGCAGGCTGCCGGGGGACGGGATGACAAGATCCTTGCCAACTACTTCCCACTGGTGCTCAAGCCCAACGTCAGATCCTGGCTCATGCACTTGCCAGACAACTCCATATCCTCTTGGGCTGATCTGTGCCATCAGTTTGTCGGCGCCTTCACAGGCGGACACAAGCCTCATGGCCAGGAGAGTGATCTTCATCTGCTTGCTCAGAAGGAAGGAGAGCCCTTGCGCAAGTACATTCAGAGATTCAGCAGTGTGCAGCACAACATCCCAGACGTCCACCCTGCCGCGGTGATCAGCGCGTTCCATCAGAACGTGCGAAACCGCAGGATGCGGGAGGAAATGGCGATGTGCAAGATCAGGGACGTCAGTGAGTTATATGCACTGGCCGACAAGTGTGCACGTGCTGAGGAAGGGAGGACACTCCCCGGAGAGAATGTAGGAGTGGGAGGATCTGACAGTGAAGATGCTGCCCCGGCAAGGAAAAAACCGGCGGCGGAACAACAGGAAGAGGAAAGGCAAAGAGGTGCTAGTTGTTGAGCAGTCCGGCAACGGTGGTGGCGCCAAGGAAGCCAAAGCTGGTGACTCCGGCAAGGAGGTTGCCACGGAGGTGGCGGTCGCCGACAAGTAGGACGGCACCAACAAGCAGTATTGCAAGATCCACCGCACCAAGGGCCATGATCTCCAGAGCTGTAAGAAAGTCGAGCAGCTTGTTGAGCAACAGAAAGCTGAATACGAGCGGCGCGACAAGGAGAAGGCCCAGGAAGGTGCTGGGGGATCCGGCAAGAAACGTCCCAGCCGAGGAGGACGCCGCGGCAAGGCCAAGCAGCGGCAAGGAGACAGACCTCCTCGCGGCCGCGACAAGGATGAAGATGACGACGACGATGAAGACATGGATGATGAGGAGACTGATGAGCAGGAGTTCCAGAAAGCCACAGAGGTCCTGTGCGTTGACGGTGGTGCTTCTCTGCATACCTCGCACCGCCAGCTCAAGCAGTGGGTGCGGGAAGTTAATGCAGCAGAACCACCTGTCGAGTCACGCAAGCCTCTGAAATGGTCCAGCACGCCTATCATCTTTGATATTGAGGACCACCCTGATCGCATAACTGCGGTCGGGTGCTTGCCGATATTGGTTTCACCAACAATCCGCAACCTCAAGGTCACTAAGATGCTAGTTGACGGCGGGGCCGGCTTGAACCTGATCTCCTCCGCGGTGCTCCAGAAACTCCAGATCCCTGACAGCGAGCTCGAAGAGACCGGTACATTTCAATGAATCAACCCGGGAAGGAGCAAGCCGAAAGGAAAGATCACGTTGCCGGTAACATTTGGCAGCGAGCTGAACTTCAGGACTGAGAGGGTAACATTTGATGTTGCTGACTTTCCATTACCTTACAATGGAATCCTTGGCCGTCCGGCACTCGCCAAGTTCATGGCAGCCTCTCACTATGCGTACAACGTACTGAAAATGCCAGGCCTGATAAGTGTCATCTCTGTCCCTGGCGACAAGAAGGATGCTCTTATCTGTGCCGACAAGATCTACCCAGAAGCAGCAGCCGCAGCAGAATGCAAGACACTTGCCGCTGAAGCTCCCGGGGGGAAGAAGAAGACCAAGTCCGGCAAGAGCTCTGATGCCCACTCCGGCAAGCGCACCTCTTCGAAGTGCTGCGCTACCGTCGAGGACGCACCATCAAGCTGCACCGGCAAGTGTAAGAAGGCAATGGCAGCTCCACCTGAGACCAAGAAGGTGTCCACCAAGGAGGACGGCACTGGTGGTACCTTCACCATCAGCTCCACTCTTGACCCCAAATAGGAAAGCGCGCTCGTTGCTTTCCTGCGGGCGAATGTCGACGTGTTTGCGTGGCAACCGTCTGATATCCCACCTTGCCGTATGTCCTCATGCGCGGCCCGTCAAGCAGAAAGTCAGGAAACAGGCAGTGGAGCGCCAAGAATTCATCATAGAAGAAATCAATAAGTTGGAAGCAGCAGGCCTTGTCATAGGAGTGCTCCATCCCACGTGGTTGGCCAATCCTGTTGTCGTGCGCAAGGCTAACGGGAAATGGAGGCTTTGTATTGACTTTACTGATGTTAATAAAGCTTGTCCCAAAGACCCATTTCCCTTGCCGCGCATTGACCAGATTGTTGACTCCACAGCCGGATGTGATTTGCTTTCATTTCTTGATGCATACTCAGGATACCATCAGATCTTCATGGCAGAAGAGGATGAAGAGAAAACCGCATTTATCACCCCGTGTGGCACGTACTGCTTCGTACGGATGCCTTTCGGTTTGAAGAATGCTGGTTCAACATTCGCAAGGGTAGTCCACCATGCTTTTGAGCCGCAGATGCACAGAAATGTGGAAGCCTACATGGATGACATAGTGGTCAAAAGCAAGAACAGGGCGACCCTGATTCAAGATTTAGACGAGACATTTGCAAATCTGCACAAGATCAACCTCAAGCTTAACCCCGAGAAGTGCGTGTTTGGAGTCCCTTCCGGCAAGCTTCTCAGGTTCTTCGTGTCTCACCGGGGAATTGAAGCCAATCCCGACAAGATCAAGGCCATTGAGCAGATCGAAGCACCAAAGCGCGTCAAAGATGTACGAAGGCTTGCCGGTTGCGTAGCTGCTCTCAGCAGGTCTATCTCTAGATTTGCTGAGCGCACCCTGCCATTTTTCAAAATTTTGAAAAAGGCAGGTCCAATAAAATGGACTCCGGAGGCGGAGGCTGCGCTGCAGGACTTGAAGAGATACCTGTCCTTCACTCCAACACTTGTCGCACCTAAGCCGCAAGAGAAGTTGCTGCTGTATATAGCGGCAACCAATCAAGTGGTTAGTGCTGCGTTAGTGGCGGAGAGGGAGGCAGATGATGAGCCAGCAACCACGGCAGATGCATCCAGCGACAAGCAGGGGGCTTCGCCGACAAGCTCTGGTCCCGATAGAGATGGATCTGCGCAGGATCATGATAAGATGCAGAAGAGAATGGTGCAGCGTCCAGTTTACTTTGTCAGTTCCCTTCTATAGGGGGCTAGATCAAGGTACTCTGGTGTGCAGAAGTTGCTTTTCGGCCTCCTCATGGCCTCGAGAAAGCTGCGCCATTACTTCCAAGCACATGAGATCACAGTCGTCACTCGCTTTCCGCTGAAGAGGATACTGCAAAATCCAGAAGCGACAGGCAGGATTGTCGAGTGGGCGCTGGAACTGTCAAGCTTTGGCCTCAAGTTTGAGAGCACTTCAACTATCCAAAGCAGAGCATTGGCAGAGTTCATAGCAGAATGGACGCCAACACCAGATGAAGAAATTCCAGAGACGAGCATCCCCGTCAAAGAGGCAAGCAAAGAGTGGCTGATGTACTTTGATGGTGCCTTCTCGCTGCAAGGCGCCGGTGCGGGCGTGCTGCTTGTCGCGCCCACCGGAGAGCACCTCAAGTACGTAGTCCAGATGCACTTTCCCAAGGAGCAAGCAACCAACAATACTGCAGAGTATGAAGGATTGCTTGCCGGTCTCAGAATCGCAGCAGACCTTGGGATCAAGAAGCTCATTGTCAGGGGTGACTCACAGCTTGTCGTCCGCCAAGTGAACAAGAACTACCAGAGTCCATTGATGGAAGCATATGTTGATGAAGTGAGGAAGCTAGAAGAGCACTTTGACGGCCTACAGATGGAGCATATCCCAAGAGCTCAGAATGACATTGCTGATGGCCTGTCAAAGTGCGCCGCACTAAAGTTACCTGTGGAACCAGGGATCTTTGTGCTCAAGTTGACTCAACCATCCGTAACACCATCAACTGGACAAAGCAAGAAGAGGAAGTTGGTTTCTGGTGACTACTTTCCGGCAGAGCTCCCCGAAGCCGCCGCCAAGAAAGTCCCCAAGATCAACACCAAGGATGCTGAGGGGCAGTCTGCTCCGGCAAGCCTTATGGTTTGTTCCGTTGAAGCAGACGCTCCCGACAAGTTTTGCTCCGGCAAGCTTGCCGGGGAACATCAAGCTCCGGCAGGGCCGCAAGTCCTTGCCGTAGAAGCGGATGTTCCCGCAGCAGCAGATGTGCCTTTAGTCCTTGTTGTCGAGCCACAAGCTCCAGCATGGGCACAGCAGATTGTCCATTTCCTTCAGACAGGAGAACTTCCCGAAGAGCAAGAAGAAGCGGAAAAAGTAGCCCGGCAGTCAAGTATGTACCAGTTTGTCGATAGCATACTGTACAGAAGAAGACTCAACGGTGTGAAATTGAAGTGTATTTGCCGGGAAGATGGACAAAAGCTGTTGGCAGAGATACATGGAGGCATATGTGGCCACCACATTGGCGCAAGAGCACTTGCCGGCAAAGCTTTCCGGCAAGGTTTCTTTTGGCCGACAGCCCTCCAGGATGCAACTGCACAAGTAACCAAGTGTGAAGCGTGCCAGTTCCACTCCAAACAGATACACCAGCCAGCTCAAGCTCTCCAGACGATCCCTTTATCCTGGCCATTTTCGGTCTGGGGGCTCGATATCCTCGGCCCTTTCCCCCGAGCTGTCGGGGGCTTTGAGTACTTGTACGTCGCAATCGACAAGTTCACAAAGTGGCCGGAAGTGCAGCCAGTGAGGAAGGTGACAGCACAGTCAGCAGTCAAGTTCTTCAGGTCAATTGTTTGCCGTTTCGGGATCCCTAACAGGATCATCACCGACAACGGCACGCAATTCACGAGCCGCACCTTCATGCAGTACGTCCAAGACCTTGGCGCCAAGGTCTGCTTCGCTTCTGTTGCTCATCCGAGAAGCAACGGTCAAGCAGAGAGGGCAAATGCTGAAGTGCTGCGCGGGCTCAAGACCAGAACTTTCGACAGGCTGCGCAAGTGCGGAAGAAACTGGATCGAGGAGCTGCCGGTGGTTCTTTGGTCGATCAGAACGACGCCAAATCGAGCCACTGGCCAGACGCCTTTCGCTCTAGTCTATGGAGCAGAGGCAGTTCTCCCCACGGAACTCGTATACGGATCGCCTCGAGTGCTCGCTTATGATGAGCTTGAGCAAGAACAGCTGCGACAAGACGACGCGCTGCTCCTTGAGGAAGATCGTCTTCAGGCTGCTGTACGAGCTGCTCGATACCAGCAAGCTTTGCGCCGCTACCATAGCCGCAAAGTTAAGGCCAGAAGCTTCGAGGAAGGCGACCTTGTTCTTCGGCGCGTTCAGTCCGCCAAGAATTCCAACAAGTTGACGCCGAAGTGGGAAGGCCCTTATCGGGTGAAACGAGTCACAAGGCCCGGCGCTGTCCGCCTTGAGACCGAAGATGGCATTCCGGTGAGCAACTCCTGGAACATAGAACATCTTCGTAAGTTTTTCCCGTAGGGCGCGGTTGCCGGAACCCGTTCCGGCAACCACCTTTTGTACAAGTCTTGCCGCTGTTGCATGTAATCCTTTGTACAAAGCCGGGCGCAGATCCCGTGCATAAATAAAACCCCATGTGCTCCGCACAACTTGTCCATTTCATGCATTAGTTTCTTTCTTGCATGCGTTATCTGACACTTTGTGCAGCACCTACATCCGGTAAGCAATAACGAGCCGAAGGGCTCCATATCATTATTTTCTCTTCTATCTTTTTTCTCAACAAAGGAAAAGAAGGTTCCCTCGCACACAAGTTTGCCGGGGGGGAAGGAGAAGATTGTGGTATGGACCAGGCGTCGTTCAAGCAAAGTTTTGCCTTGCCGGGAAGCAAACGACAGAAAAGCTAAGTTGCCAAAGTTTGAGCAATCAGTTTTTAAATTTTTGAGTTATCTTCCTCGAACGACCCTGCTTTGTATGGAAAACCTGTGCGCGGAGGAACCAACTCATGGCTAGTTGCGCCCTTACTTTGTTTCGAGTCTGCTCAACAACTTAAGTGTGCTGCATCTAGTCGCGACAAGGTTTCTTGTTGGAAGCAGCGCCGCCAGCAGGCTACTGACGTTCCGCACTCAGCGCTCGCGGCTCGGGTGCCTGCGCCGACAAGTTCCCTAGAAGCGTAGGGTAAAAACATACAAAGGAAGGAAACTAGTAGAGGAAATAACATAGCAATTGATAACAGAAATAAAGTTATGTTACAAGATAACTTGTCGCAGCTCTAATAGACTGTTTTCATAACATGATTAGCAGCCACAAGGGAAAAGAAGAAATGGGCGGCCTAGTCTACGCGATCGCCCTCAACCCTCTTGATCTCGCTCACCTTGTCCACAATGGGTGCGACAAGGGCCTTGAGTGCGCCCCGATCGGCGTCTGGCGGCAAGGACTTGAGGACGTTGGTGAAGCTGAGGCCTGGATTGCGGAAGGCCACCTTCATCAGCACCTTCTGGAGAACCCCGGTGCAGATTTTGCGCGACTCGTCGGCCAGCTGCTTTGGGATCCTCTCCCGGAGCCGCTGGAGTGCCGTCGCCACGCCCTTGAAGAACAGGCTGAGCTTGGCGCTGGGTTGGAGATTCTCGTCGGAGGGATACCCAAAGTCCTCCATCCCCAGCTGCGCCAGCTCCTCGTCGATGACTGCGGCAATATTCACCAGACCCTCGGTCCAGTGCTCCACAGTATCTCTGAACGAGTTCTGGGTAACTGCGATGCTCTCCAGCAGCGCCTTGTCAGCCTTGACCTTCTCCGACAAGGTCTTCTCCCGCTCCTTGGCGGCCTCCAGCGTCTGCGTCAGCGTGTCCAGCTTCAACTCCAGGTCTGCATTGGAATCCTTGGCGGTGCTGAGCTCCTTGCCCCTCTCAGCGAGAAGACCTTGCAGCTCACCATGGGCGGCAGCATCCTTCTCACGCTCACGCTTGAGCGCGGCAAGCTCCTCGCTGCTCTTCCCGATGTTGGCCTCCAGCTACGCCACCTTCTCCTCCAGCTCTTTCTTGGCGGCCTCTGCGGTTGCGGCAGCGTCCTTTGCTTCCTTGAGCGCCCCGCCAAGTGCTTGCTCACGCTCGGCGAGCTCCTCCTCGTAGCTGTCGAGGTTGGCCTTCCGCTGCACCAATTCGCCTTCTCACGCGGACTACTTCTCGGCGGCCAGCCTTTGTTCCTCCTCAGCTTCGGCCTTCTCGAGAAGGAAGGCCATGCGCTCCTCGGCGAGTCGCTCCCGCTCCTGTGCCAGGGACCGGAGAGCTTCTTGATTGTGGCCCCGGAGCTCCTCCGCGCGCTTCTCCATATCAACTCCTGCCTTCGCGACAAGCGCTTCCTGGGAAGCCAGCTTGGCTTGCCGTGTGCGGTAGAGTGACAGCAGATTCCGCAGCAGCTGCTCCTCCTCAGGCTCGCCACTGCTGCTACTAGGCGCGTCGACCAACGACAGTCCAGCAGAGGCGAGCACCTCCTCATCAAAAGTTTCCCCCTCGACCGGCGCCCTGGACCTCGACGCCCAGGGTAGCTTGATGAAGATATCGTCGTCGGCCTTCAAGTAGGCGCCGGGCTGGGGCTCCTCGGAGCCCGGCTCCACAGCAGCGGTAGAGGGATCGGCGGTCGGCGCAGCGCCTGGCGCTCCTGCGGCCTCAAGGTCGTCAGTGCGATCGCCCGACCCCTCGCCGGCTTCTGCGGCGGCAGCCTTGGCGGCCTCCTCGCCGGCGGTCTCATCAGCACCGACCCCTTCTTCGTTGGCGGCGGCGTCGTCAGTGCTGCCATGCGCGCCTTCCTCGTCGGCGCCCTCTGTCTCCATTGGCTCAGCAGCGGATGGTTCTGAAGAACGAAGAAGGGAGAAAAATCAATCAAAAATCCAAGAGAAGAAAATCATAAGAAGAAGAACCCAAGGGAAAGTTTTCGGACAAGTGAATTACCTGTGCCAAGATCTGCAGTTGCGGTCTCGGCCGCCGCAGGATCGACGGTGCTGCCCCTTGCCGGAGAGTTCTCCCTTGCCGGAGAGCGCTCCCTTGCCGGGGACTCCTCCCTTGGCGGCATAGTCAAAGCAGATGGCACTTCGGGACCAGCTTCCGGGCGCTCCTGATATGGCTGCTCTGCTCCTACACAAATCATCAAGCAAGATATCAACAAAGGAAAAGGCACTCATGCGCGCCTGATAGCAGAAAGCTAACTATGAACTTACGCTGGGGGCTGCGCTAGGGGCTGCTTTGAGGAGTGATTGCCGGGTCCGTCAAGGTGGTCTCGGACCCACCCCCTGCTGACACGGTGGGGTCATCTTCGATGACAATCACCCCGGACTTGGCCCTCTTCGCCTCTCTCTGGGCCAGCGTCCTGAAAAAAAAGGAGTTCAGATTGAAGCAAGTCAGATACAAGATAAAAACAGCAAGATTGAAGAACTACAAGAGCACCAAAGAAACTTACTCTTCTTCCTCCCCGTCGGAGCTGAGCACGGAAAGATCGAAGTCTGGCTCCCCTCCGGTGCGGCGAGGCGGAGGAGTAGGATCCCTTGCCCGCTTGGCGGGGGCGGTGGCGGTGGCCCGGGAAGATCCCGCTCTAGTTGCCGCTGCTGCGTGAGGCGCTCCCGCGGCAACATTGCTTGCCGCGGTAGAGCGTGTCGCACGGCTCGGCGGCTGTTGACCCGGCTGCCGCCCCGCTACGCCCACGGCTCTGCGAAGACGCCTTCTTGGCGGGGCTGGGGGCTCCGCCTGCGGCAAGCTTTCTGAAGGCTCGGGCTCTTCCTCGCCGGCCTCGCTCGGCTCAGCTTCAGAGCCGGCAGGCTCTTCCTCACCAATGAACTCCGCGCGCTCAGCAAGGTTTGCCGCCTCTGCCGCCTCCGCCTCCTCCACAGTGAACCCAAACGCGCCCGCGGCAGCTGCGGCCGCAACCTCTTCCGCCCTAGTGGCGATGCGCTGCAGCTCCTCGTCGGTGGTGTCATGGGTGAGGCTCTTCTGCTCGTCAGCGCGGACCGAAACTTCTTCCAAATTGTCGAAGAATGCTTGCACGACGTCATACGCAGGCTCTTGCCAAGTTGGAACGATTCCGTGTGAATCGCACAACGGCATCATGGCGCGGATCCGGTCAAGCGAAGAATTATTGCACAATGGAACGATGCCCCTCGCCAGCGTGAATGGGTGCTGGGGGTCGCGTTTGAACAACTCCAGGAGCATTGCATCCAGCTCCAAGACGGTGAAGTTGTAGTTGAGGCCCGGCCGCAGCCTCATGATGTCCGCCGAGTTCTTGAATTCCCAGGCGGGCCTCCCCCTCTCCTGCAGGGGGGCGATGCGGCGGCGGAGGAAATCTGCGCCTACAGCGCCTACAGTGAGCCCGGCAAGCCTGAGGCGAAGGATCCTAGTAATGGCGATCTTCAGCCTCTCGTCTTCCGGGGCCACGTTGCTCCAGTCATTGCCGCGCACTATCGGAGTTTGGCGCACGGCGGTGAAGGGCTGCGGATTCTCCTCGACGATCCAGCACCACTCCGCTCTCCACTCCTCCCACTTGCTGCGGAGCTCACCCTCCAAGTACACCTCCTTCTTGCCGGCTCTCGAGATCCAGGCGATCCCTCCGGCAAGCGGCTCTCCTCTCTCTACCCGAGGCATGAAGAAGTGGCGGAAAAGGGCAACATTGGGGTGGACTCCGACAAAGTTTTCGCACAAATGTGCGAAAACTGCCATGGTCAGAACGGCGTTGGGGGTGAAATCAAGGAGGCGGAGGCCGTAGGTGTTCATGATATCGCAGAAGAACTCCGAGGAGGGCGGGCAGAGCCCACAATAGAAGAACAGCGCGAAGAATGGGTACCCGTTTGGAGCCAGTTTCGAAGCAGCGGCCGGGAGTACCCTCATCCGCGGATGCGCACGCGTCTCCGTCGCCCAAAAGAGGTAGAAGTACTCCCTCAGCTCCTTCGCGCCGAGCTAGGGGGAGAAGATCGCCCGCTCCTTCCGCAGCGCCGCGAGCCGCTGCGCCTCGGCCGACTTCACGCCCTTTCCCTTGTCGGCTTTTGGAGCCATGGCGGAGGTGGTGGGGGAGGTCGACGGCATTGGTGATGCTGGTGGCAATGGGGGGCGGAGCGCTGCTCTCTCGACTTCGAGAAGAAGGGAGGGGGCGGCGGAGGTTCATGAAGATGGAGTAGTAGCAACCAGCGAGGGGGAACGAACTGCCCCTGTTTCCTCTGCTTATAAAGAGGGACGGGGCGGACGTTTCGCCCTTCCGAATAAAGAACCACCCATGATCTCTCCCACGACGCCGCATTCAACGCGTGCCGTTAGGGGAGAGCGTGGTGGATACGGAGTGAGATTCAGCGTGGCCCAGTCCGCGTGTGCCCGTGCCCTGTCTTGGGCCTGGCCCAACAGCGCTCGGCACCGTGTCCGGCCCAGGCCCGGGGGCTCCTGTCGGTGTACTAGAATAGGGGTACCCTAATACCCCGAACTTGTGCACGGGCAGTTGCAGCACCCCGCGGCAAGGCTTGCCGGGCGAACGCCAAGATCCTCCGTGGTTCCCTTGGGGCCATTCAAGAACAAAGTATTTAAGCTCAAGAGACAAGGCCCCGGCAAGAGGAGCTTGCCGGGAAGGCCAACCAAGGCACTCCAAGGAACTTGCCGCGACGCGCCACGCGCTCCGGCAAGGCAACAAGGCCCCGGCAAGAGGAGCTTGCCGGGAAGACCAACCAAGGTACCTCGAGGCCCGGTGAGCGACAAGCTTCCGGACCCGACAAGATAACAGCAGCGGCAAGGCGCTTGCCGCGGCAGGCGGCCACTCTGTGCCCACGCTCCAGCGCATCCACCAACGTGTCGCTCTGGGGGCCTCTCCAGGCGCGCGTGGCGGGAGGCTGTGCAGCCAGCGGTGCGCAGTGGCATGCGAAGCTGACAAGATCGCCATCGTGGCGAACGGTGGCGCCCCTAACGGTCCTTTTCTGCACTGTTTGGGCGACTCAGACGGGCATTTAATGCCCTTGTCCCCTACCGTCAGGGTTAGGTAGGGTGCACTGTACAAGTAACTGTACCAACCACCTCGCTTTTTACATTTGTACCCTTCTCTGCGTTGCCACCTGTTGGTGACCCCTTTAGCGTATAAAAGGAGGCCCATGCGCAACGTAGAGGGGGTTGGACAGGTTCGCGAGGTTTGACTGGTTCGGAATCCAGAAAAACACTACGCTCTCTCTCTGGAGCAAGAACACAAAATAATCAAACAAGCAGCAGTAGGAGTGTTATCTCTCCGGAGAGCTCCGAAGCTGGGTAAACTGCTTGTGTGCTTCGCCTCGATCTGCTCTTCGTGTGATCTCCGCCCCCCGCCGAACCGAAAGGGGCTCGGTCCGCCGGCCCCATAGGTGTTCGTGGATCAGTTTCCCCGACACAACCCATTTTGAAAACTCAACCAAATAAACCGTATAGATCTTCGATCCATTTAAACCGAGGGAATTCACATGGTGAGTTCTCTTTATAATATGTCATCCCAGTATTTAGGGACCTACTATAAATATTCCGTTAGTTTGGAATTAACCGCAGACACACTTGCAATTTAAACTTTCAAGTGTCTTCTGCTTCAAGTTTCACCTCGAAACTTTGCCAACAATTCTTTTCCCTTTTATCGAGACTCTTCCTGTTTTCCCAACATTTTTGGACTCTTAAAAAACCTTGAGTTTATTCAAACCATTTGAATTAAATTCAAATGTATTTGAATTTAGACCTTTCAATCATGCCACTTTCATTTTGCTAGATTGAGCTCAGTTTTGTGAGTCTAAAATATATCCCTTTGCCTAAGTCCCTTCTCTTCCCTTTTTTATTTTTCTTTCCTTTGTTTCTTTCCTTTTTTTCTTTCTTTCTCTGGTACGAGTGAATGAGGGAGAGAGGAGAATCCCAGTGCAGCCCAGTCAGTCAGTTGGGCCTCCAGCAGCCTCGTCCCACCAGTGGCCCAAGGCCTAGTCACGCCCCCGTAAACCTAGCGAGCCCCTCCTCCTCGTTCCCTTCCGCAGCGGCTGGCCCGATCCCCATCTCACTGCTCGATACCCAACCTCTCGCTCCTGTGCCTGATCGACCCAGCGCCTCCAAGGGCGACGCCCGATTCTCGCGGCCCTGACCTCGGCCTCGGCCATGGCGCCGCGCTGCCGAACACCAGTAGGACGCCGCCCATGGACGCGCCCATCCCTGAGCATCGATCCGGCCCTCGTCGAGCCTCCATGCAGCACCCGCCTCCCTGGATGTGTCTCTGGTATCTTCGTCGTCCAGCCACGCCCGACGGAGCTCCCCGAAGCCGGCGCCGTGTTCCTCCAGCACCACCACCAGGCTGCCCTCTCCTTCCCCCTGCACAGGAGCTCACAGCCACCACCATGGAGTGTCTTGCTACTCCCCCCAGCACCCAATCCTTCCCTTCTACTCCCTCAGCCATGGTACTTCGCCGCTCTTTTGCTCGCCCGGCTTGCCTCGCGCGACCTGCATGGCCGCCGGCCATGGATGCCATCGTGCTGGCCTGCAGCTTTGAGTGCGCTGCTGTGCCTTGCTGCTCCTGCTTCGTACGACAGCGGATGACCTCCGTCGAGCTCGCCCGGACACCTTCGACCTTGGCGTGGCCCTGCCTCCGCTAGCAGTCTCCTGCTGTCGGCCGTTTCCATGGGTTCGGGGAGCCCCAAGTCATGTCCGTGGCCTTCGTGTCTATTGATGCTCCGCTATTTTCTTTCTCCATCGTCTCCCCGAGCTCGTCAAATCCTGTACCCGGAGCCCAAGTCGGAAGACTCTGTGGATGTACATCTCATTTGTGCCATTTTGGATCATCAAGGACGTTTCAGGTTTCTTCAAGTACCATTACGCCCGGAGACCACGGATCCGTGAACATCTACTTCCACTACCGTCGTCATGGATCCAACAAGTTCGCGAGTACGACTACTTCCCACGACGACCTTGTACCACTACCGTCCAGATGATCGCCGATGAACGATAGGACGACTACTTCTATCACCGCCGCCGTGAACATCTACTTCCACTACCGTCGCCGAAATCGCGAGAACCTCTACTGACGACCTCGGAACATGTACAATGACCGTTGTCGAAGACTCGTACCTCTACCGCTTCCCGAACGTGTACCACGACGGCTGTGAACGACTACTTCCTCTACGAACTCGAACCGCTCTGAGAATGCTCCCTTGTAAGGTATAACCTCGACACAACCGTCCATGGACCGAATGCATGTTTTGTCATACGAGATGAACCCCGTGTTTGCAGCATGCCCGTTTGTTATGTGCACGACCCTCGGTTTCCATGCCGCCGACACATGGGACATCCTGTATCCAGGAGCGCCCCACCTTCTTTTGCTCACTCCCGCCACTTCCTTTTGCACCGGTATCTCTATGAGCTACCGGAACCGATATATTGTCGTGGCATCACTTTCGGATTCGTTGCCGTGGCACCCCTTTCGTTTCCGCCACGATGACAAATGCCTCATATCTTATCGTGCCAACATTTTCATAAATACTGCATAAAAATTGCACATGCCATCCGCATCATGATAACAACAATTAAAATGTTTAAATTGGTGTTGCATTAAACTACTAAGGCATATGGGGATTTACCGGATTTGTTGTTTGTTATATCCGACCCCATTTAAATTGTTTAGATGTTGTAGTGTTGTTATGCCTCACCTCTTGCCATGTTAATCAACATTTAATATGTTGGGTAGTTAAACGAGATCAAACTAAATAACTTGTTATGGTGTTTCACCAATATGCAACTCGTTGTATATTGAGCTCCACTTAATTGGTAATTTTGCTTTTTGCACTTTGCCATGCCATGCATATTTAAACCGGACATGCATCATCCTTGATTGTGCATCATGCCATGTTTATGCTTGTTGGTTTACCATGTTGTTTGCTTCTTTCCGGTGTTGCTTCTTCGGGTTAGTTCCTATAACGTCGCGTTTGTGAGGATCCATTCGACTACGTCCGTTTCTCTTCTTCATGGACTCGTTCTTCTTCCTTGCGGGATCTCAGGGAAGATGACCATACCCTCGAAATCACTTCTATCTTTGCTTGCTAGATGATCGCTCTTTTGCTATGCCTATGCTATGATACCTACCACTTGCTTATCATGCCTCCCATATTGTTGAACCAAGCCTCTAACCCACCTTGTCCTAGCAAACCATTGTTTGGCTATGTAACCGCTTTGCACAGCCCCTCTTATAGCGTTGTTAGTTGTAGGTGAAGATTGGAGTTTGTTCCTTGTTGGAACATGGAGATGTTGTTCCTTGTTGGAACATGTTTACTTGTTGGGATATCACAATATCTCTTACTTAATTAATGCATCTATATACTCGGTAAAGGGTGGAAGGCTCGGCCTTTTGCCTGGTGTTTTGTTCCACTCTTGCCGCCCTAGTTTCTGTCATATCGGTGTTATGTTCCCGGAGTTTGCGTTCCTTACGCGGTTGGGTTATAATGGGAACCCCTTGACAGTTTGCCTTGAATAAAACTCCTCCAGCAATGCCCAACATTGGTTTTACCATTCGCCACCAAGCCTTTTCTTTTCCCTTGGGAGTCGCGCTCCTGAGGGTCATCATTATTTTAGCCCCGCGGGCCAGTGCTCCTCTGAGTGTTGGTCCAAACTAGAGCCCTGTGCAGCGCCCCCTCGGGGAAACTCGAGGTTTGGTTTTAGTTGTATGGAGCGCTCATCTGAGTGTGCCCTGAGAACGTGATATGTGCAGCTCCTATCGGGATTTGTCGGCACATTGGGGCGGTGTTGCTGGTCTTGTTTTACCATTGTCGAAATGTCTTGTAACCTGGATGCCGAGTCTGATCGGAATGTCTTGGGAGAAGGAATATCCTTCGTTGATCGTGAGAGCTTGTGATGGGCTAAGTTGGGACACCCATGCAGGGTTTTGAACTTTCGAAAGCCGTGCCCGCGGTTATGGGCAGATGGGAATTTGTTAACGTTCGGTTGTAGAAAACCTGAAGTTGACCTTAATTAAAATACATCAACTGTGTTTGTAACCGTGATGGTCTCTTTCTGGCGGAGTCCGGGTAGTGAACACGGTGTTGGAGTTATGCTTGACGTAGGTTGTTCTAGGATCACTTCTTGATCATAGTTTCTCGATCGTGCTTTGCGTTCTCTTCTCGCTCCCTTTTGCGTATGTTAGCCACCATATATGCTAGTCGCTTGCTGCAGCTCCACCTCATACCTTTTACCCTTCCTATAAGCTTAAATAGTTTTGATCGCAAGGGTGTGAGATTGCTGAGTCCCCGTGACTCATAGATACTTCCAAAACCAGTTTGCAGGTGCCGATGTTACCGTGCAGATGATGCAACCAAGCTCAAGGAGGAGCTCGATGAAGATCTTGTCCTTTGTGTTGTTTTGTTCTAGTTGATTAGTAGTGGAGCCCAGTTGGGGTCGATCGGGGATCTATGTAGCATTTGGGGTAGTCTTCTTTTATTTTGGTTCCGTAGTCTGACCTTGATTGTATCTGGATGATGTAATGCTTTATTCATGTATTTTGTGAAGTGGCGATTGTAAGCCAAGTGTGTATATCTTTCCCTTATGTATTACATGGGTTGTGTGAAGATTACCTCACTTGCGACATTGCTTTCAATGCGGTTATGCCTCTAAGTCATGCTTCGACACGTGGGAGATATAGCCACATCGAGGGCGTTACAAGTTGCCCCTGGTGGCCACCGGCAGCTGACAGGTTGGACCAACACTCAGAGGAGTACTGGCCCAGGCGTTTAAATAATGATGACCCTTGAGTCTGCAGAACCCAAGGGAAAAAAGGCTAGGTGGCAAATGGTAAAACCAATGTTGGGCCTTGCTGGAGGAGTTTTATTCAAGGCGAACTGTCAAGGGGTTCCCATTATAACCCAACTGTGTAAGGAACGCAAAATCAAGGAACATAACACCGGTATGACGCAAACTAGGGCGGCAAGAGTGGAACAAAACACCAGGTGACGGTGTCAAAACCAGATGATCTCGGGTAGGGGGTCCCGAACTATGCGTCTAGGTCGGATGGTAACAGGAGGCAGGGGACACGATGCTTTACCCAGGTTCGGGCCCTCTTGATGGAGGTAAAACCCTACGTCCTACTTGATTAATATTGATGATATGGGTAGTACAAGAGTAGATCTACCACGAGATCAAGGAGGCTAAACCCTAGAAGCTAGCCTATGGCATGATTGTTTTTCGTCCTACAGACTAAAACTCTCCGGTTTATATAGACACCGGAGAAGGCTAGGGTTACACAGAGTCGGTTACAATGGTAGGAGATCTACATATCCGTATTACCAAGCTTGCCTTCCACGCCAAGGAAAGTCCCTTCCGGACACGGGACGAAGTCTTCAATCTTGTATCTTGATAGTCCAGGAGTCCGTCCGAAGGTATAGTCCGGCCATCCGGACACCTCCTAATCCAGGACTCCCTCATTAGTCCCTGAACCAGGCTTCAATGACGAAGAGTCCGGCGCGCAGATTGTCTTCGGCATTGCAAGGCGGGTTCCTCCTCCAAGTACTTCATAGAAGATTTTGAACACAAGGGTAGTGTCCGGCTCTGCAAAATAAGTTTCCACATATTGCCATAGAGAGAATAATATTTACACAAATCTAATCTGCTGACATATTCCGTAGCGTGACATCACACCACGACCAAGTATTTATTCGAACCGTTTTACTGTCCCACCTCAGCGCATTTAGCGAGGCATTTTCCTTGGCACATCTTGTTAAAGCAGAGATCTTGTCCCCTTATTCCGGGATTCTCATCAATACGGGTGCGGGTAACCCAACCGCGCCATTGACTACGGCGCTTGGGAGATAAGCGAGTTTTACCAGGCTGGTGGGGGCGCATAGTTGCGTCCGCCCATATAAGGGGATAAGGATCCACCTTTTCATCCATGACTTCTTCCTCCTTTGCCTATCCATTTCCGTGCACTCGAGCTCCAGCGCCCAAGTCCGCACACCCCACCTCAACCTTCTCCAGCCATGACCGGAGCGGGAGGCAAGTGGATGGTCTCCTCCGTCACGGAGGGACATATCAAAAGATTGAGGAAGGCCGGATACTTGTCTAACGACATTGCGCACCGGCTTCCCAAAGAGGGGCAGCTCATCCCCACCACTAGGCCCCATGAGAGGGTGGTGTTCCTCCCCCATTTCCTCCGTGGACTGGGCTTCCCTCTCCACCCATTTGTCCGGGGGCTCATGTTCTACTATTGCCTGGACTTCCACGATCTGGCCCCGAACTTTGTCCTCAACATTTCGGCATTTATCGTCGTGTGCGAAGCTTTCTTCTGCATCCGCCCCCATTTCGGCCTATGGCTCAAGACTTTCAATTCAAGCCAAAGGTGGTGCGCGGCCCCCAGGCGGAGTGCGGAGGCGGCATGGTGGGCAAGATGCCCAATGTCCTATGGCCCGAGGGCTCCTTCGTGGAGTCCCTAAAGGGGCAGCAATTGGGGTGGTTTTACATCACCGAGCGGCGCGACCCTGAATGGGTCGCAGCCCCCGAGTTCCGATCCGGACCCCCTACGCGGCTCACCTCCTGGAAAGAGACGGACCTATCATGGGGTAAAGAAGGAGAGCTGACCAGACTCCAAACATGCGTCCAAAACCTGGTGGACAAGAAGCTCAAACTTGTCAACGTAGTCCAGGTTATGCTCATCCGCCGGATCCTCTCGTGTCAACAACGGGATTTCAACCTGTTGGAGTTCGACCCGGTGCAGCACCGAACTCTGAGCAGGCTCTTCGACATGACGTACGAAGATGCCTGGAAGGTGCTTTTCAAGGGCGCCGAGGCCCCCGCATCCACTACCAAGGATCGCGGATTTAGCACGCAGCGTCCCGCTCGTGCCGTAAGCTATTTTTACCTTTTACAGGGTATTAGTTTTTCATAGTTCGACTCTATGCGGGATCTTAAGCTCCCTTAGCTTTGACAGGATTTGCATGAGACGTCCGGACAGATCAACTGTCCGGCTCCTTTGCCCGAAGGCCCAGCGGACGCTCACTTGGCGAAGGTGCTGGTTCCGGCACCCTATGTGGTGCCGGAGAAGAAGGCCACGGGGACTCGGAAGAGTGCCCGATGCCTGAGGGTGTCGGATTCATCATCCGACGAATCCAAGACGCACTCCTCCCGTGAAGACGAGGAGGAGGAAGAAGAGACCTCTCCCCCTCCAGTGGGGGGAGAGAAGAAAAGGAAGGCAGCCCCAACTGGGGAGGGCGAAGGGTCCAAGAAGGGGAAAACCCTTCCTTCGGACGGCTCCACCAACGCCGACGATGGCGAAGAGGAGTGGCCGCACAGGGCCAAGCCCCTGGCGAGATCGTAAGTGTCCGGATACCAGAGTGATTCATGGTATTCCTCCATTGCACAACTTTTCCTTATGTCGAACATGTTTATGCAGTCCACCCAAAGACTGGCTCGACGTGTCGTCGAGCGGTTCCCTGGATTCATCGGATGTGAATTCGCTTCCGACGGCTACCTCCCCCCACCCAACGGATGACGCTGAGGTGCTGTCCGAATAGGTTCCAAACCAGGAGGAGGTGGTCCTGGAGGCGCCGCAAGGAGACCTCCCGGACTCCAGGCGCAAGGGGGATAAAACCCCCAAGGGCTCCGAGTGCGGCCTTGAGCCGGACACCGCGCTAGAACCTTCAATGGCTCCAAACTTCAGTAGGTAGCCACCTTCCAAGAGGAGCGAGCCTACCGAGCCGGTGACCTCTGTCCAACCGGAGGAACCGGACAATTTGCTGGAGACGCTTAACGGCGCCTCCATCGACGAGGAGCACCACACTATTATGAGTGCGGTGATTCAGAAGGTTCAGTCCGCCAAGAGTGGACTGACTGAAGCCTGTGCCAGCCTTCCAACAGGCTTTGAGGTAAGTAAAGAATATGTAAAAATATTACCGCATAGACAGTAGCCCCTGATGCTCTGTTCGACGTTCGGAAAGAAAAGCCGAATAGAGGATCTGATAACATTTGCAGGAGTCTAACATGATCAAGTCAATATGCGTATGCAGGCTTTGCTACTGGCCTCCGCCGCACTGCCTGCGGAGGTGGATACGCTGAAGCAGAACCTCGAGCGGTCCGAGCAAGAGCTCGGCCTTGCCAAGTAGCAGCTCGAGGAGAAGGAAGGTAAGAAATACCTTATTGAAATATGTGAAAGGTGCAATTGCAAAAAGTGACAGGATTAACGCGGCTATTGTAGGGGCCACAACTGAGGTGGCGACCCTTAAGCAAGCGCTGTCTGAGGCCGAAAAGAGGGCGGCCGCGGAGCGCACCAAGCGGGAGAAGCATGAGACGCAGGTTGGCGAGGTGCGGCAAGAGCTCCGGGCTCTCATGAAAAAACATGAGAGTTTGGAGCTTGACTTGAAGACGCGAGAGTTTGAGCTCACGGCGGCCATTGAAGATGCCAAGTCTGCCAAGGCCGAAGCCCAGAAGGCCCTCCAGGAGGATGAGGCAATAAAAAAGATAGCAGCGGGTAAGGCATTCTTTATGCAAAGCAAGCACGTAAAAGTGAATTACTTGTCACTTACCCGAATCCGGAGCTCTCTAGGAGCATTCGCAGACTTGCCCCGTAGCATGTCGGATGCCGCCACCTTCTACCGAGCCGAGGAGGGAAGCTCGACAGAGAAGGTGTTCTGGTCTCAGTATGCTGAGGCCAAACACCCGATGCCTTTAAGCGACCAGCTGAACCAGCTGGTCGAGCTCCATAAGGTGGCCGAACAGGCGATGAAGGGCCTCATAGTCCGGCTGTGGCCTGGAGAGGCCATGCCTGGGAGCTACTTAGGGCTGGTGAGGCGGCTGGTGGAGGCCTGTCCAAGGCTCGAAGTCATCAAGCGCTCCGTATGCTTTGAGGGTGCCCGTAGGGCGCTTGCCTGTGTGAAGGTGCACTGGGGCAAGCTGGATGCTGAGAAGCTTGTGAAGGCCGGGCCACCACCGGGCAAGGAGCATCGCAAGCCCGAGATGTATTATGAGGGCATTCTGAAGGGTGCCCGCCTTGTGGCAGATTAATGTTCCATGAATGTAATTTTTCAGTGAACTCGCTCGTTTTGTCCCGTGCGCTGAAAACTTGTTCATGTGCGCTAAGCAATGCTTTTTGAATTTAAAATATTACCTTCTGTGCGGCCGTTTATCGAATTTGAGAGATGGCGAGTCGTCGGCTTCTGCCCCCATGGCACGAGTGCTGGGGTGTTCGGGATAAACATGAGCGCTCTTTTTCCCATTCTTGGGTCCTTCGAGGGAGGCGCTCAACACAACGAACAAGGCAATCAGACTATAATGCTTGAACACTCTCACTTAGCCATAGAATTCTATAATTTTAAATTTCGGTGAAGCCTCTAGTGTTCGGAAGACCGAGTTCGGGGCACTATCCATGCCTAGGCCGGACAAAGCCGACTCCTCGCTCTAAGCGGCGTAAGTCTTTAGGGACTCGAAAACCTCTCAAACAGCGACCAGCTCTCGCCTCATCATGACGGTCAGTTTTAGCTTTCTCTACTGAGGTGCTTAGCCCAGCTCAACTGGGGCACAATCACAGTAGTTCTCCTGGTGCTACCTTAGCCGATATAACGGAACCTAAGGTACCAAAACATAGGAGCTGGGCAAACCCAACTACTGACCCAAGACATGATTCGGAGCTGATGCATATAATGCTATAAGTTCGGGGTGCCGCACTTGTGAAAGTGTTCAGACTTCTCACACCATGTTGTGGGGTACTTAAGCCCCTGGCGTATTGGCCGTACCAAAGTGTACGGGTGCAACATGTCATTAATGAACATATATTCGTTGCACAGCATTGCTGCAGACACAGGAGGAGGAAGGCCATGGCTGAGGAGGGGCTTGTGCATGGGTGGGAGTAGCAAGGCGGCGCTGGAGGGAGGAGGCAACGAGGAAACCTGCGGCGGCCGGAGGATAAAGACGAGGGAATCGGGCGCAACATGCAGAGGATGCAGCGGGGCGAAGGACATGCTGCTGGTGGAGGTCGTCATGACGGCGGTCGCTCGCACGGCCCGACTGCTTGCTGGTGGTGGGGAGCTACGGCCACGACGAGCCTCAGCAGGCCGCCCTTGGAGCGCCGGTGCTCGAGGCACGGATCAGCAAACGACATAGACGAAAGGGGAGGCTAGAGGAGGCGCTAGGTGGAAGGAGGGGAAGGGAGATTGAGCGAGACAACACGCTCACGGTCTCCTGGCGGCGCGAGGGAGTTCGAGGCGAGGCCACGGGATCAAGCGGGGAAGGCTAGGGTTGGGCCTGGCACTGCTGGCTGGATGGCCTTGGGCCTTAGGAGGGAAAAGACTGGGCCTTGGAGGCCGGTCGGCCTGGCTGGGCTGCCGACCCGTGCTGGGCCTGGTGCTCTCTCACTCTTACACTCCTTAGAAGAAAGAGGAAGACAAGAAAGAAAAAAATAGAGAGAAGAAAAAGAAGAGGGATTTAGGGAACAAATTTGAACATGCGGGTAATTTTCTTGGACTCACAAAAATAAGCTCGGTCCGAGAAAAATAGGTAGGGAGCCCAATTAACAAAACGGAGATGTTTTGTAGACGTTAGGGGATGATCCGGATCCAAAGGTGACGACTGCCCGGGTCGGGTCCGGGACAACTTTCGGGCACGCGCACGAGGAGGGTCGCGGGCTGATGAGAGAGGTTAGGTAGGGCCTGGCGGTGAGTGGTAGTGGGCTGAGATGAGAGGAGAGGAGTGCAGCCCGGCAACTATTTCCGGAGACCGAAAATGTCCGATGTTTTGACCGACTATAATGTCGCTATAGTTATCCGTTGGGGCATCAAAAAAACTCCGAATGCGATGAAACTTGGCAGGCGGCCTACCTACAACATAACAACACCGCATGTCAACTTCCAACCCATTCCGAGAACATTTTCCAGCCAATTATAAAATAATATTTCGGACGTGCCGCGGGCGCGTGCAGGTGTGTCTGGGTTCAGAAGGGACAACAGACGGAAGTGGGGGAACCCGGACGGATGCAAGTTTTGAAAACATGATGATGCAATGCATATGATGACATGATAAAATGCAACACGCAAGAAAATGACAAGGCAACAACAGCGAATAACTGGAAGACACCTGACGCATCGGTCTCGGGGCGTCACACTGTGCGCCCGCTCAGGTGGTCCCAGTGTGCCATCACTTTCGACTCGGTAGATCAGCTCAAGTGCGCGGCCACCGCCGGCGTCCTCCTGATGTTGTGTTCCCCAGTCATCAGCAATGTGTAGGTTACCAAGACCGTCATCGACGATGGTGCAGGGCTCAACGTCCTGTCTGTCGACACATTCGACAACCTCCAAGTGCCATATGAGCAGCTCCATCCTACCAAACCTTTCTCAGGAGTGACTGACGGCTCCACCACACCGATAGGGCAGGTCCGCCTGCCTGTCACCTTCGGTACGCGCGACAACTACCGCACGAAGCTCATCGACTTCGACGTTGCCCACATCCGTGTGCCGTACATTGCCATCCTTGGGTATCCGACCCTGGGCAAGTTCATGGCGGTCACCCACCACGGCTATAACGCCCTCAAGATGCCTGGAAGCATCGGGGTCATCATGGTCCCATGTGAGGAAAGGGATGTGGTGTGCTCCCTCGAGCGCGCTTTCCAAGCTACAGCAATCGACGACCCCGACAGCAAAAGCGAGGGCCCTCCGGAGGCCATCCCCAAGAAGAAGCTGTGCTGCGCAGGACCTCAGGAGGATGGCGTTGCGGCAGGAGCCTCGTCAGGATCAGCGTCCATCCCAGGGGCGCCACCCTCCATCGCGTAGGAAGGCGCGCCCATCTCACGAGGTAGGCACTCGGGCACCACTTGGAGGCGTGCTACATGGCATGTTTTCCTCAGGAGAACACAAGGCAAGGGGTGCCCATCAGTCAGGAGTTCATCACCAAGATCACACAGGAACTACAAGACGCAAGAGCCATGCGTGGCGACAGCCGCTCACAGGGCGCAGCCCACCACCCAGGCGAGGGTGCTGAGGTGCGTGTCTACATCGATGTCCCAGGGCTCAATAGGGCCACGTCTCAGGAGCGCTTCTGGCATTCACATGTGGGCAGTTGCAAGGGCCCGCCACACAGCTACGTTCGCATGCCCCTCGGCTTGCCAAGCGTGGCGTCGGCCTATCAACGCAACATGCGGCGTGACCTGGTGGCTCGGGTGGCCTGGTACCGCGCCGTCCTGGAGGAAATGATGATTGTCTTCAGGGAGCCTCTTGAGCCCCCAGAGCATCCCGAGGCTCAGGGCTCCGGTGCCTCATGAGGAGTCATTTCTTCGATGCACGCCTTTAGCTGCACCAACTTTGCTTCATCTACAGAACCAGGTGACATCTTCCAAGCTCGTTTAAGCTGGGAGTGCCCCTTGGACTGCATTATTCCTAGGCCGCGTGGGTCCGTACCTGCGACATGTACCCTTTTGCTCATGTCTTTTAGCTTCCCTTGCTGGGGCGCCCCTCGGGCTACATCATCCCCAAGCCGCTTGGGTAGGACTCAGTGGCATGTATCTTCCTGCATTTACCCAAGCTGATTTGCCTGCCCACCTTAACCTGCCTACGGTTATTGCTAGCTCGATTGTCACCTACTGCGGGTACATTCACCCTATGCAATTCACTTGTGCGTGAAAAGCGGGGCTCCTGAGCATCGCGACTCAGGAGCTTTTACTGGCTCTCCAGCCCTCACCCCTGGCCTTGACTATGACATCGCGACCTGGCATGCCAGTGGTGGCTGAGCTCGCTCAAGGGCCGGGACTTGAGGACGTAGAGTGCTTGCACCTAACCGCCTTGCAGGAACACACAGCCACCAAGACTCAAGACCAGGTGGAACCCGCCTTGAGGTAGGGCCTCGTGAGGCCCACTCTAGCTCATGAGTGCCCAGACAAACCTCGCAGCCCTGCCGTGCAAGCCACATGTCACAGCGGGGCAGTACACGCCCCGGGGGCTCCTCCCGGAGGGGGCCCCCCATCCCACGCACAAGTGGAAGCACCATGCTCCGTGCTGGTCATCGACACTATAGAGGAGCGGCTATGCCCGTGCACAAGCGAAAGCACTATGCTCCGCACTGGGGATAAACAACTGAGGGCGGCCCCATAGTTGTACCAACCTCAGGGAGCCCAGAGCTCAGCGTCCGGCCTCATCGCAACGCCTCCCCTCGGGAGAGCCGCGCGAGGGGGCTGGGCACGGGGGCTGTGCTCGGACCACACCCAAGAACACGCCACCCAACCAGGTCTCCCAGACCTGGGCGTCGCGCGCCCCTCCCGAGGCCTCGGCGAGGACAGCTCTGGAAATTCTTTGCGCGTCAAGGGGGACTCCTGAGCATCGCGACTCAGGAGCCTAACTGGTCACGTAGCCCCTCACTCCTTGGTCCGTCCTGGTCTCCGGTCGGCCCAATGGCGGTTGAGGTATGCGCGGGGCCGGGCCCTGCTGACGTAGAACATCAGTGTATCCTCGCAAACTTTCCTTATAAGTTGTTTGCGCATCAAGGGGGACTCCTGAGCATCGCGACTCAGGAGCCTAACTAGTAACGTAACCCCTCACTCCTTGGTCCGTCATGGTCTCCGGTCGGCCCAATGGCGATTGAGGTATGCACGGGGCCGGGCTCTGCTGACGCAGAACGCAAAGCAAATAGGAAGCAAATCGGAAAACCTCGAAGCAAATATTACAAACGCATTGTCCTCACACATTGTCTTCATGATATCAAATAAAAACTCTAAACGCCTCCCCGAGGCCTAATGCATGTTGCAGGAACACAATAGGAGGGTAGCCGCAGGTCACCCCCGGACGCCGCCATCACCTGCGGAAGAAGCTACCTCGTGAGCGACGTGGTCTTCACCCTCACCACCAGCCACAAGATCGGCGACATCACCAGACAAAGGAGCGGAGACAAAGCCCCTGAACTTCTTCAGCAAGGCCTCCACCTGACCTTGCATGGCAGCGGCGGCAACCTCGTATTGGTCTTCAACCACAGGCTCCAGTAGCTCGTCAAGGCAAGTGTTGGCGTCGCGAAGGTGCAGGTGGCTGAAGACGTGAGTCAATGCAGCTGAAGACGCGAGTCAATGCAGCTGAAGACAGAATGCGAGCTTCCGCCTCCGCCATAGGACCGACGCCATCAACAACTTCCTCGAGCGCCTTCACCAATAGAGGAAGCAGTCGAGCAGGGTAGTCCTTGTCGGGCAGGTAGCGACTTCTCCAGGCTGTGCTAGTAGAGCGTCTTCAGTGCCTTGCGGGACCTATTCTTGAGATTGGCAAAGGCTGCACTGTCTTTGTTCAGGACTCGCGCCTTGGCGTCGAGTTCGGCCTCCCTCGCATTCGCCTCCCGCTCGAGCTCTTCCAACCGGTTGCGCTCGGTGGCCTGCGCCCGCCCCAACTACGCCAGCTCAGCATCACGGTTCTTGATGATGTCCTCCCGGGCCTTCATTTTCTCCTCCTTCGCCTGGTGGCAGCGTGCTTCTTCGGCGTGCTTGGCGCGCAGGCCCTACAGCTCGTCCTCCAGCACCTGGCAGCGGTTGCGGGCGGCCTTGGCATCTTTTAACGCCATCTCACGATCTGCTGCGGCATTGGCGGCACTCTGCTTCTCCTTCTCAAAAACCGCAGCGGCCTGGCCCAGCGCCACGCGAACCACCAAGTCGGAATGGAGCCAGCCTGAGGCCAGCTCCAGACGCTCGGCCACAAGGCGTTGGTCTGTGCCCAGGAGATCTGCCTGCAGCCGGGTCATCTCCGAGAGAACATGTTCCAGCGTAGCAGCAAGAGCAGAAGAACCTGGGAGTGGAGGTGCAGTAGCGGGAGGAGGCGACATCGTCACTAGGGTCCGGAAAACCACGACTTCCGGAGCGGCTGGAACCTCATCGGCCGCGCCAGGCGCCGGCACCTCTGGAGCTAGCAGGACCATGGGGGCTGTCTCCACGTGGCAATACTCCTCTTGGCCCCACAAGGACGACCAGGCTGGGGAGATGCGGGTGCTCCTACCCCCTTTCTCCAAGGAAGGAGGCACGGACGACGCATCCTCCTTCATTTTCTTCGCAGAATACGTGGGCCTGATCAACCAAGGGCCAGCATCAGGAAATCATGAGTACAAACAGGGACAAGGCGAAGCTTGAGACATTTACTGATCCACTGTGACATACTTCTGCTTAGGAAGCCTGAAGCCTGACAGCATCGGGACGGAGGCGGCATCGCGAGGCACCAGCGACGAGCTACCCCGCGTTGGGATGGGGGGCTGCTCCCTCTCCCTTTGGCAAGCGTCAGCCTCGGCATCGTCAGGAAGGGTGTGGAGGATCTCGGCCTTGCTCAGAGGGGAAGTCTCCCCCACCTCTTCCAGAGTCTTCTCCGGGTCCTCCTCTTCTTCCCCCTCCCCGCGAGGCTCGTCAGAAGACACCTCCACCGGTTTCGGTGCCGCGGGGGCTCCCAGGAGCGCCGGGGGCACCAACCCACACGCATCAAAGGTCGGCCTGGAGGTGACGGATTCTTCCCGATCCCTGCATTGGAACAGGGGGACGAAGGCGCTTGGTGGGTACAACTAGTTGTCCCGAACTATGACGCGCAGGACAGTGGCTAATTCATCGCAAGGCAAGGCCCCTGGCCTCAGGCAGGTCTTATTTCCCCCTTCTTCAAGCTCCCACAGGGGGCGCGCATGACCCTCATAACCTTCGCCGCCCTCGCGTTGCCCGGCTTCAGGTCGGTCACCATCTGCCCCAACATAGACGATGCCCGCTCATCAGCAAGCTCCGCCCTGGGCCACCCCCCGTGGAGAGAGGGCACCACCATAGGCAGCTGTCGGTGATGAACGGCACCTATGGGATCACAAGAATCCCTACTATGGTTGCGGGACGTGGGGTCGTGAGAAGAGCGGATCAAACAGATAGCACACGGTTCATTTATCCAGGTTCGGGCCGCGAGGATGCGTAAAACCCTACTCTTGCTTTGGTGGATTGTATATCTGTGTTCTTGAGCTAGCTATGGGGTGTGAGGAGCTCCAAAAAGCCGAATCCTTCTCCTGGTCCCTTCGGGCCTCCTTTTATAGGGAAAGGGGTAGCCACAGTGGCACACAGGAGGTGGAAAGGGAACAGTGATGCGAGGTTATCCCTCGCATTACATGACAAGGCGCATTTAATGCGTCTTGCCCAGGTTTCCTTGCTTTATCGGGGACGGGGGGAGAGCCCTGTCTCGTCCGTCGCCGCTCCCTCTCGTGTCGACACGTGCCCTGGCCAGCGGAGGTGGCGTAGTGGTGGGTCTCCACGAAGATCTGCATGCCGCCACGCAGGTGCCTGCCCAGCTGGTTGGGTCGGCAGCTGCATGCGAATAGTGGTGGAGGTTTGACTGGCGCGGGCCTGACGGTGGCCCTACGGGTGTTCTCGGCAAGGGCCTTGCCGGGGCCCCGGCAAGGGTCTTGCCGTGGCGCCTGCTGTCATTCCCGGCAAGGCTCTTGCCAGGGGCCTTGTGGTCTTCCTTGGCTGGGATCCCGCCAAGGATCATCATCTTCTAAAGGGTGTATCTGATCTTGAATGCCTTCACAAAGATCTGCATGCCACCACGGGGATGTCTCCCGAATCCTTGCCCCATGGGGGCAGTGGACTCAAGGGTGACTCACTCCGTAGGCGTGTGGCGAGCTGCCACGACAAGGGTCTTGCCGGGTTTGCTAAAACCGCCTCTCGGCAAGGATCTTGCCGGGGGCGTCCGCTTCATCCCCTTTGCTCTTTGTGGTCTTGGTCTTGGTGTCGTTCTGCTTCTCCTAAGCTTCGGCCTTACCTTGGCTCACCTCCCTTGCCTTGCCCAGTGTGGTGGTGCCCATGGCTCAGACTGCCCGTGCACAGTTATAGGGGTACAAAAAGTGTACCCCTTTTTTTGTACACCGACAGGAGCCCCCGGGCCTGGGCCACACGTAAGCGCAATCGCGTTGTTGGGCTAGGCCCAAAAACGGTGCGTGGGCAGGCGGGGCGATTTTTACCGTGGTAAGTTTCTTCATGCGTTGCGCTTCTCATGCTTCTCGCGCGTGGCGCGGTGTTGGGAGGCATGTGTGACGTGGGCGGCATGCGTGGGGCTGAGCTCTGCTTGCATGCGTCACGTTGTAGTAAAGGGGGCGGTTCGCGCATTCCCCATAAATGGAGGGAGGCGTGGAGGTGCGGCCCATTTACTGAACGGGCCGAGGTGTGGTCTTCAAGGCATCCACTCCCCACGATCACGGGGTGGGGAGAGGTCGCCTCACCCGTCACCTCGGTCCTGCACGCCCGCCACGTGGCTCTCATGCGCCTGGGGTGGCGAATGGTGGAGGCGGGAAGCCGGGCCGCCGCGGGCTGGGGTGGCGGGTCGGTTCCAGTTCCCTGCGCCTTCCACGTCTTGATTGGCTGAGCGGGGCGGCCAAGCCCCCACCCCGTTCCTTTATAAAG